>NW_026899974.1:0-129457 GCF_033153095.1 Gastrolobium bilobum | reverse complement strand
AACTTTTCAGGTGAACGAGAAAATATTCCGGTGAGTTTTCTAGTGACCACCGGATCTGGAGCAACCCTCAAGTCCGGCGCATCCTCGATGGGGAGAAATTTGGCACTTGCACACTAGTGCCATTGGATAGCCTCATATGTTGACTGTCCTTGTCGTACTTCGTCCTAGATGCTCCTTGGTGCCAACAGTTCTTGAAATGCAGCCCGGCTCATCAGAATCTTGTCCTAGCTACAAAACTGGCCCCATCAAGCTTTCGTAGACTTGCTTTGATTGAGTCTTTTTATGTGGTTGATGTTGAATGTGATGTTCAATGCAATAAAGCCCAAACACTATCTTCGATACGGATGCTTAAGCCTTTACCAATTCCAACTCAAGTATGGGCAGATATCTCCACGGATTTTATGGAAGGGCTACCCAAATCCTATGGAAAAGACAGTATCTTGGTGATGGTCAATAGATTGACTAAATTTACTCACTTCCTACTCCTTAGACATCCTTTCACTGCCAAGGATGTTACAGACTAATTCATTAAAGAGATTGTGAGATTACAAGAATTACCCACTTCCATAGTTTCCAATCGGGATAAGATCTTCCTAGCCACTTCTAGACTGAGTTGTTTTGTAATGCACATACAAAATTGAAGTACAACTCACCTTATTATCTGCAATCGATGGTCAAACTGAATAATATTTTCTGTCCTTTTCTTACTTCCCATTCTTTTGACACCAGTACATTACATAGTTATCTTAATACTCACTTAAGATAGTTTGATCATTTGAAAGGAAGACAAAAATGAAGCATTAGTGAGAAAAGTGGACCAAATTTAAAGAGTAGAAGACCACCTAGCAAAAGATCAGGAATAATACAAATTTTGATTAGCTTTATAGAAATTTAAAGACCATGCTCTAAATGGTTTTATAGAAGTTTTGGATTTTATAGAGCCTGCCTACAGGATAGGCTTGATTGTTGTTGTTTCTCTTCCAAACAAAGCACATTTACATTTTCAGAGCCACTTCTTACAATGACAATAATAACAAAAAGACAAAGACTCCAAACAAAAATCAAGAACGGATAACTTGATGAAATACATATACTAAACATTTTAAACTACATGAAAAAAAGAGAGAATGTTTATCGCTTACCTGTTTTCGAAGGTCATCAATTTCTTTCTGGGCAATATCATAATCCCGTTCATTCCTTCTGAGGTCAGCCTGCACAAGATACACATAAGCAAATCCACATACAACCCAAAAAAAAAAGGTACATGAAACAGTATTTTAAGTTGTAAACCTTCAGTTCAAGGATGGTTTTCTCTAAGTTGGAATTTTCATTCAGGGAGTTTTGCAATTTTTGGTTCATCAAGCTGTATGCGTCAGCCATCTTTTCATGCTCCACTGCAAGAACAGCAGTATATTTATTTTAGTAAAAAATATATGGCATTGATGATTAAGAATGTAACAATAACCCTGCTTGCAGAGCTTTTCCTCTATAGTAACATTGGACACAAATGATATTTGCTTGAATATTCATCATAACCGAATTATGAAAACTCCTTACACAGCACCTTAAAAATTCCAAAGTGAATTATAGTCCTTGTATATTTTACCCAAGGTGCAGTGCAAATAAAATCATTAGATAACAAGACTACCCCCATCAACCAAGCCCAATAATAGCAACCACCCACTATTGGTCCATTCACATTACATATATAATTAAAATAAAATGCAATAAAATCAAGATGCAGATCTACATTTTCTTTTTTCTAGTGGAATTTAATGCAGAACAATAAGGACAACAATGTTGGAACAGTATTTAATGATATTTTTCTCTCACGTTTACAGCTTATTTAGCCATTCAATCCAATAAAACGATATACCTCTTTCATCTATTATGGCTTCTGCTTTCTCCTCTAACTCGTACAAAACCTGAAAAAGTTAATAGAAGATTGCATCATTTTTAACAATAATATATATAAACTATATGGTACCACCAGAACACAGTCGTAGTCGTACTAAATCAATTCATCTCCAAATCCAGCAGAAAGGAAACAGTGTAAATTACAACCCAAATGCAAGTGAACCAAAAAAGGTTTAGCCAATCAAATTATACTCTTAGAAAACAATATATATCACAGGAATTCTTTAAACCAATTTTAGCCACCCAAAAAAAAAACAAAGAAGAGTTAACCCAATTTTTGGTCCTTCAAAAACACAAGTGTCATTAGTTCGGTCCTCCATTGATAAATACATCATGGGACTTTAGTGTCAATTTTTAGCATCAAATTGATCCCTTTAGGAAATTGGATCTCAAATAAATTGAAGCAAGTCAAACAAAAAAGGTCTAGCCAACCAAGTTATACTCTTAGAAAACACTATATACCACAGGAATTCATCAAACCAATTTTAGCCAAAAAAAAAAAAAAAGACGAAGAAGAAGAGTTAACCCAATTTTTTGTCCTTCTAAAGATAAATATATCAAAATGGCATTTTAACGCCAATTTGTGGCATCAAATTGTTCCCTTTTGAAGGACCGTTTTGAAATTTAATGGTTGGAGGACCAAACAGATGAACCTTTTATCCTTGGAGGAAAAGAACAATCGGGTTTTTCCTCAAAAATTAAAGGTGAAAGGAAATACATTCTTTTGAAATGCTTGTTACATACATATAATTAATTATTCAAATAATTACAGCCACCATTCCATGAAAATGCTTCTTATTTGTAATAAATAACTTAAAGCATTGCAGTCAACTTCCCCATTAACAAATTAAGTACCAGACATACATGAAGATAAATTTAAGAAATGTGTTGTCATATTACCCTCCCCTTGAGGTTATATATAAAAGGATGCACCAGGTCAACCATACCCATTGCAAAATTGTCTCTGACTCCTTCCTGCCCAATTGTTCATGTCTCAATGCATCAATAGCCTCTTGGTATTTCGCATAAATTTTGGCCAACTTCAAAAGATAGAGGTATACAGAAATAAGATTTATTTATGTAAATCAAATGGAAAAATAGTGCCAGTATTAAAAGTAAAACTTTAATAACTCACACTCCAACCATCTCGCAGAAGTGAAGCAGCTAATGCTGTTCCAGAAACACCAACAGGAATTTTCGAGACTAGCATGCTATTTTCGTCAAACATGCTATCAGCATCAATTGATGTCAGCCACCTGTCACAAGGAAAAACAATGGCCTGCATGTTATATCTTGAACATGGGCATGATTAAGCACATTTTCATAATTTGAATACATTAAAAATGAAAGTTCGAAAGAGGTACAACTACATATGCTAATTGCACATAAAATGTCAAAATGAAACGTAAAATTATCTTTCTGATCTGCGTGTGTGTGTACGTGTGTGTTTGTGTGCGCGTGCGTGTGTGGTAACATATACATTAATAATACCGTATATGTGAAAAATATCATATATTTAATAGGATTTGTATTTCTACTAGTTCTTTATATTTATTTATATGTTATGTCATTAATATTTATCATTAAAAAAATAAATCACCACCATAAATTTTATATGGTAAATTTTACATAATAAATTTTTTATTAGAAAAGTTTGTATAAAATGAAGTAATTCGAAGGAGCAAAAAGGTTATGAAAGCCATACGGTTCAGAAGCAAAACTTCTGAGTGAAAGATTGCTCAGCTCATTCCTCTTCTTCCTTGTCTCAATTTCAGCTTCACACTTCTCAAGCTTTTCTTTCAAATCAGCAACCTCCTAAAAGCATCCAAATAGATATAAAGCATGATTACTTGCACATTTGAGTACATAACATATTTTGATTACTTGCACATTTGAGTACATAACATATTTTGAGTAGATATCTGCCCACCAATAAATTGGGAGCAAGAGCAACCCAATGTCATCCAAATATTCACCATCTTTAAGCATGACCAATAATAACCTAAAACATTTTCCATCTTATAGACCCATACTGTCTGATTTTTAAAGTAGCAAATTTGAAGTTCCAAAATATCAACTAATTTCACATAAGGAAAGAAAGTAATTAAGCACTGAACATTAACAAAATAACACGTGACTGACAAAGAATAAAATACCTTTTCAACCTGTTTTCTAACAGATAATTCCTTCTCAAGTTTCTCTTTATAATCATCTTCGACTTGCTTTAGTCGTGACTGTTTAAAACACAAGCAACATTAAGAAAACAAAAATCCAAGTGCTCTAATTTCTAATTTGACAAATTTCAAAAATTAGAAAACAGCATAATAACAAACAAACTTCACCTCCATTGCTTTTAACACACCCTCTAGGTCTGCTGCTTTTCTTGACCATTCATCAGAACTCTCTTTATAAAGCTCATTAAGTTTGTTAACCTAAAAATAGGACATATTCAAAATTAAAATACATAATAAAATACACAACAAATAAAGCTAAAAGAGATCCAAAAAGTCAAACTCAAACAATACACTAATATAGTGAATAGGAATTTGAGAAAGCTTGAGCTGGATTTTGAGAATGCTTAAATTTGGCTGAGTTGGATTCAAATACACTCACAGTGGAAAGTTCAGCAGATAATTGCTCTTTATTGGCTGCAGCAGAATCTTTAGCTGAAATTAATTCCTAAAAACATAAAAAAACATCAATCATGCAGGTTTAGCGATAAAAGGAAACCATGCATCATATTTCAAGATGATGAATAGAACATTTTGAACCTTTTGCACAGATTTAAGCTTCATTTCTAGCTCCCTCACTCTATCCTTATTCCACTGTAGAGATTTGGAGCATTCACCAAATTGTCTCTCCATCTAGAAATTTTGACAATAAATCAAACAACATTAAAGCAGAGAAATGAAAACAAATTAAAATTCAAAAAATAAATTAATTTTCTATAACAATATTAAACTCACTTACATCTGCAAGCTTGGAAGACATATCGGCATCCAGTTCTGCGTGTTTTCTGCGCAGCTCAAAGAAACTGTTGATTTTAGTAGTCAACTCCTCATTAAACCAAGCATTCTGCCTCTCAACAATCTCTTTCTCCTGCTTACACACATTACAAGATTATAGTGAAAGATAAAACGCCAAAGTTCACTTCAGATGAAACAAGAAAATGTCCAGAGCATAACAGTAGCAATAGATATGCAGAGCCACTTTCCATTTCGGACAATGGCAATGTAGACCAGCCCATTTGAAATGTTAAATGTTGTTTACTGCTATTATACGTCATGACTATGATCCATTCAAAAATGAATCATTTAACGCATAAAACAGCAAGTAAGTGAAGGATTCTAGTACCACTAGTATTCTATTCAGGCATAAGAACAAAAGCAAAATCAATGGCAAGTTATAATAAAAGAAAAAACCTAATAAAAGACCTGTTCAAGGCGGGTGCAAGCAGCACGGCATCGAGCCAATTCCGCCTCAACTTCATTCAAACGGGCCTCTTTATGGGCAGCATTTTCAGTCAGATGGAGCTACAACAATTCCATTGAAACACAACAAAAGACAGCAACATCATTACAAGGCCTTAACCTAAGAAACAAAACCAACAACAACAACTACAAGAAACTCACAATCTTAGCAAGATAGCTCTTGATATTGGCATTCTTCTCACTAAGCTCCAAATCCTTCTGCTCGTTCAACTCAAGCAACTGCCTCTTCGACTTGTGCAGCTCGCCCACCTCCGTCCTTAACCTCTCTATCTCCCTATCCTTCTCAACCTACAAAACCACAAACCATCAAATCACAACAAGAAGAAGAAGCAAGCACCAGCAGAAACATTTCCAACGTTTCGAAGCGCACCGATTGCAATTGAATTTGGTGGTTCTGAGATTGTGCTTCGGAGAGCTCGCGGAGGCGATGATCGAGGGATGATTGGAGTTCGGAGACCTGCGACTCGAGCTTGGAAAACTCGGCCGCGAGGGAGAGATACTTCTGCTCGATATGGGAGCAGTTCTGCTCGGCGTTGATGTCGGCGGCGTCGGCCTTGGCGCGGACGGTGTCGAGCTCGTGGAGGAGGCCGCGGATGAAGGCGTCGGCCTTGGCGGCGACGGCCACGGTGTCGCCGGAGCACCGCGAGAACTCCTCGTCGGAGATAAAGAGGGGCATCTCGAATGAGAACGGCGATTCCCTAATCGGAGAGTTTGTGAGGAATAGTGAAAATAAGAGAGAGAAACAGAATGAGTGAAGGGAAATTGAAATAACAGGAAAGAGGGAAGTGAGAATTCGAAGAGGAAAGCGAAACGCAGGGATTAAGAAATCAGAGAGAAATTGGAAATCGCTAGTTCACTGGATTCCCTGGTTTTTATGGAAGGGCTTGAGTGAGGCCCAATTTGAATTGCCCAATTTGAATTTACGGGATATTATTTTAAAAGATTTTTTTGAGTAAAAAATTTTACTGATTTTAAAAGATATTTTAGAATTGGAGAGATTTTAAAGACTTTTTTACAATCAAGATTTAATAGGATTGGATTTTAATAGAATTTTTATAAGATTTGAAAGGACAATATGAATTTATAAGATTTTAAAAAATCATATGAATTTTTAACAAACATTCAAAATTACAAGAGTCAATACAAAAGGGAAAGGTTATATTTACAACTTATTTTTGTTTATAATATTTTATAATCATATCTTAACCGTTGATTCCGTCAATCAACGGTTATCATTCTTTGTAAAATCCTAATCGAATACCAACGGAATTTTTTTGTCCAAAAGTAATCCATTAAAATCCTTTGAAATCTTAATCCAATACACCCCCTTATATTCAAGTTAATAAAATATAAGAAATGTTTTTCTTTTGTTATTGGAAATGAGTTATCTTATGTTAGTGAAATAAAATTATTAGTATGACCCACAAATAGTTGGAGAAAAAAAATAGAAGTGGTACCCACCTTTGTTATATGTGCATATGAATTTGGTTTATCTCGTGTTGAATGAGATAAATATAACCAGTAAAATATATGATTAAACAATCAATTTTATTTTTGTGAAATTTATAATAGATATATTAATTTTGATGAGTAAAAAATTATATTTTAATCTCTAAGAATTATAAATAATATAAAAATTATATTTTAATCCCTAACAATTAATAATGTCAATATTGTTAATACTTCTCACAAATTAATGCATCGTGTGTATTGATATAATTGGTTTTTAAGGGGGTGTATTCTTTGGGATTTTAAAAAAATTTAATGGATCATTTTTGAACAAAAAAATCTATTGGTATTCAATTAAGATTTTAAAAGATTGAAAAAAAATTATATGATATTTGATTAGAATTTAAAAAAATTTCTTTTAGAGGCTGTCCAAATCCAATTGTATTCAATAAACGAAAAAACAACATTGTGATATTCAAAAATCTAACGATTTTAATGAATATTCTATTAGTGTGGATTTCATGAGACTTTTTAGTGAGAAATATAAATAGAATGCATCTCTCGTAATCTCACCTAACCCTTAGGATTTTTTGGAATTTCTCTATTGCAATACTTTTTCTTGCTTTGGCGAGTTGACTCGCTCAATATCGGGTTCTGTCATGAGCATGGTAGTTAAAATCGGGATTTAAATCTTAAAATCCTGATTTTAACGATTTATTTTTGCTAAAACGATTTAGATTTCACTTAAAATCTTTTCCAATATAAAATCCTGATTTAGACATTTAGTTAAGTCCGATTTTAAGATTTAAATCCCGATTTTAACTATTGGAATGATGTTAAGCAAGTTAGAAAAATTGTTGAATATAACATTGCTGATGTTTCATCCGAAGATGAATGGATTGTGGAAAATGAAGAAACTTTATCTCATCATGAAAGTTTAGATGAAGACAATTTTGAATGATGTAGTTGAAGATCACGTGGACCAGAATGTCTTCGATAATAATAACTTGAATGATTTATTAGCTTAGACCCTTAGAGTGTGACAATTGTATACAAATGTATAAGGATAGTGGCAGGTAGTCTATTTTTCTTATTTTTTTTATACATAAGCATATGTATATAAAAATTTAATTTTAGAGTGCAGGTAAAATCTACGATTTTTATTACGATTTTTTATTTCTTTTTTGATTTTAAGTAAAATCCCGATTTTGACTACCTTGGTCATGAGAGCTTCGTCAAAGCTCAAAATTAGTATATTTTTTAGCGATTTTCCTCACAAAACATCCCAGAAACAACAACCCAACAAAATTATAATCTAATTCATTTCAAAAATAGCAGATTTTTGAAGTTTAAAGATGATTTTTCAATTTATCGATCGTGATTTTTCTTGGCACAAAAATGTGTGATTTTTATATTAAAAACAATATAAAACAGTGAAAAACAATAAGAAAACAAAAACCCTCAAACCAATTTTCGTTTTACATCAATGAAACGAGGTCGATTTAAAGAAAGATTGAAACTCTCATCGCATAGAACAAAATTTCTAAGGTTTCTAAGATTAATAACAAGAGAAATTCCAAATTAACTCCTAATGCGTTCTAGTATAGCTTTATATATGTGAAGATAGTAATTTTGAATGTTTGTTAAAAATTATATTAGGTTTTACATATTTTGAAAATTATATTAGGATTTACTTTTTTTATTAATATCATTGCATTTCTTTGTTTTTTTTTATTGACTCTTGTAATTTTAAATATTTGTTAAAAATTCATATGATTTCTTAAAATCTTATAAATCCATATTGTTATTTCAAATCTTATAAATTTTATTAAAATCCTCAATCTCGATCGTAAGAAAAGTATTTACAGTCCCTCCAAATCTAAATAGTCTTTTAAATTCTATGAGATTTTTTATCTCAAAAAAATCTTTTAAAATCTTAATCCAATACTCCCCTTAATAATCAAGATTATGAAATTTTTCATTAAATTTAGAGATTTTCTCTTTAATAATTTTTTAAGGAGTAAATGTTATTATCTTAATCATCAATGGCAGAGCTGCTGAGCTTCTCTCTTTCATGCTTCAACAGAGTAATTAATTTCAACCCAGTCAATTTCTTTATTAATGAGTTCGATTAATTTCTTTTCACCCTTTTTGATTAATCTATTTTATTTTTCTACATGTTAAAGCACAACTAAAGATAAAATCTTAAATCCATTTGTATCAAATCTGGACAAAATTAACATTAAATCCTAACTAAATAAAGACAAAATTAAAGATAAAGACTCTGATTGATTTCTGTTTTCAAGAACAGTTTTTAAATTTTAAAAACAATAAAACAAAAAATCTTGTTTGAAAAAACTGTTTTCATGCTATTTGTTTTAAAAATCGTGTCTATTTTTTTGTTTTAGAAACCGAAAAAGCAAAACAACTCCAGGATGTTTTGCAAAGTTGTTTTCTCGTTTCTTGTTTTGTGTGGTGGCAATCTTGTAAATAAGAGGATTCATTAATGGCATTTTCGTAATTAAATCGATTTTTTTATTTTAAATTATTTTGCAATGGCAATCTTGTAAATATGAGAATTTATTAATGGCATTTTTGTAAATAACTACATCTTCTTTATAACTTTATAACTAATCATATTCAAACAAGTTTTATTGTTTTTTTACCCTCAAAATCAGTTTTCAAACCCTCAAAATCAGTTTTCAAACTTCATTCTAAAAATAGTTTTTAAAAACAAAAACACTTTCAAACACACCCAAAATCTTAAATCCATCTGTGTCAAATCTGAACCACGTATTTAATGACAAATTTGACCTAATCTTCTATATCTATATTAAAGGAAAATCATTCTTTGGCAAGTTTATTGATGTATCGCTTTCTCTTTCAATATCCATTTTGTGTTCACACTACAAACACTTTAATTTTTTCCACTTTTAAAAACATTTCAAATTTGAATTTTTTATTTGATAGGTGGAAAAAGAGTTCAATATTTATTACAAAATGTTCCACTTTTCAAATTTGAATTTTGAAATTTGAACTTGATATGTGGAAAAATAGTTGATCATTTATTACAAATATAAAATCCCACTACTTTCTGAATTGGAAAGTGTTGAGTCTATTAATTTCGCTACATTCAAGAAAAATCATAATAACAATGAAACCACTTTGAAATGTTTCATATTTAATAAATTTCTAAATTTGAAATTTTAATTCAATTTTTTAATTCTACCACTACTTGATGCATTGAAATTGGTTAAGTCTACTAACGATATTTATTATTGTAAACACTAATATTTTTTCGTTCTTTTCTATTTCTGATTTCATTTAATAATTTTTTTCCTTTACTCAAAAAGAAAAAGCAACAAGTAATATTGCACAAAAAAGAGAAGGATAACGACAAGTCTTCCGTACAGAGATCAAAGCAGCCAGGCATTGAGGAAAAAATTTAATGGGTGAGCTACAATTGGAATGAAGCAGAAATGAGAACAGAGAAAAGAGCTTCTGAGACCAACACCAAGATGGAGAGTCAAAGTGGCATCTCTACACACAAAAAAAGGTTGTATTATGCAATTGTTGCAGCAATCCAGGCAGATAAAGCATATACACCAGATTATAAAGAAGACAGTAGAACCATTACAAAAGGGGGGAAGAAAGCCAAGGGAAGAGGTAGAAAGGACTTACCCATTCTTCCATCCTTCAGGAGATCCTCCCTTAATCCCACAATCACCTTTAGAGTTGAAATACAAAAAAAAACCTGATGTGAACAGACTCCAAGTTTCTTTCAACCAAAATACCCACAAACCCCAAAAACATAAACTATCAAATCCAACATAGCAAAGCCATACACCACCACAGTGGTGGTCGCCACTGTTATGGACCTGAGTAAGGCCCATATCCTTGGAAGGCCCAAACAACTTAAATCTTAAGGTAAACTCTATAAATAGGAGCTAAAGACCACATGTATGACTAACCTCTCTTTAACCTATTTTATGCAATCACAGAGCACACACACCACCCCCTCTTTGGCTAAAGCCGTAATTTCATGTGTCGTGATTCGCTACCCCCAAGATACCTAATTTATAGGTATCTAGAGAGAGCATCAAATCCTATATCATTCAACTAACCTACGGTTAGACATCTCTATCGTTCAGGCAGAACATTGGCGCCGCCTGTGGAGAAACCCACCCACGAAATTGAAAAGCTTACAATAAAAAAATGGCGCGTACAACCAGAAGTGGTTACCGGCATATTACAAAAAAAAAAAAAAAAAGTGGTTACCGGCAGCCATCAGTATCGAATGCTAGACATGAGCGAATCCCTGCAATTAGGGAGGATCCTTCGAGGCAGCATGTGCTTGGCAATCATCAGCACGTGGAAACCAATGTTGTCCATGTCAGTGATGTGCATTTTGATTCAGCGTCAACTCTAGCAGTGAATCCCAATGCCCCTTACGTGGAGGGATTACAACTGATTGGGGGACAGGCTTTGAATGCAGAACAGATACCTAATGTTGTTAATCATGACCAGCGGGTGACAAATCTAGTTGTTGCTGCGGTGATCAGGAGAATGGAGGAGATGGAAAAAAGAAACGAGCTCCAGAGAGAAGAGAATGCGCGGCAGATCAGAGATTTAGAATCTCGGTTATGGCAAGCCAGGAACCCAGATCCTGCGCGGGCTATAACACAAGTCATAACCAACCTGAGGATCACAAATCGTCACCGGGACAACGGTGATCGTGGAGGTGGCCCTGGTCAAGCAAGGAACATTGCAGGCAGAGACCAGAGAGGGGTTTCTAACCCGATTCAAAATCAAGAGATACGATATGATGGGAGTAGAGGTGGAAGGAGTGACCCGGAAAGGCAAACGAAGAATGTTCCGCCCTATGTTAATAGGCAACAAATTAGAAACCCGAATGACTTGTCCAGAGTATACAGGAGGAAGTATAATAGGGGGCAATACAATGATAGGTCTTTTGTGGGCGAAATTGTTGATGCACCTTTCCGAGAAAGTCTAAACTTGTCGAAACTACCAAAGTATGATGGAACCCAAGATCCTCAGGTTCATTTGGATGCCTTTGATACAACTATGTACTTCAAGGGAATAGAAGAATCGTTAATCACACGACTCTTTGCAACCACCTTAACCGGTGCAGCTCAAATATGGTTTTCATCACTATCAGCCGGATCTATCAGGTCCTTTAGGTTTTTGCTGAACTTCGCTACCAGCAAAAAGCAGCTAAAATTAGAATTTACCTTAGGAAAAATAAGGAAGCAACCCGGCGAAACTCTACAAAAGTACTTGGACCGCTTTAAAGAGGCGACGTTACAAGTTCCAGGGTTATCTGAAAATTTCCACATACATCTAGTGATAGCAGGGTTGCAAGGATCCTCTAGATTGGCTAAATCTACATATAAGGACCCAGTTCGGACGCTGATAGAGGTCACAGCTCGGTCGAAGAAGAATCTCGAGCTAGAGCATATGGAAATAAAAACATGGATCAGAGACAAAGCCCAAACAAGTTTGAAAAACCTGGAAGTCGAAGACAAAATGATTTTCGGGGTAAGAGGCAGGAAGAAAGAGCTCCAACAAGAGGAAGGTTTGAAAAATACGCATCCCTTAACCTACCTAGATCTCAAATTTGGAGGGAGGTGGCCTCTACTGAGATGAAAAAGGTTGAAAGACCTCGGCCTCTATTGAACAGGGCCGGGTTAGACCAATCTCGATACTGTGCTGTTGGACGTTTAGCAAGTGCACTAGTCGTACAAGTAATAAAATGATGAGTAAAGATCGTTCCCACGAGGAATTGTGTTCAAACACCAATATACCATAGAAAACTAATTTGAATCAAATAAGAGTTTGTAAAAATCATGAATAATTTGTCACCAGAAAATTGATTTTAAGTAAATTGACACAAAGTAAATATGGATTAGGAATTAATAAAAACAACAAGTAGTCAGAAAACAACTTTCCTCCATGATAACCCATATAAAAATTGATCATATGATGAATTCCTTGCCATGTGATGTTAATCAACCTTTTACTTATCATCAAGATGTAATCCCTTACTACCCTGATAGATACATTAATCAGAAACCTCAATCCCTTGGTGATCTCTTTCTTAATACATGCATGAAATACTAAGGTTTTAAGATTACATCAGAATTCTAGCATCAATCCCTTGAGTACTAGAATTCTGATGTTGAGATTATCAAATACAGAAGTCATATAAACATCCCTGTTCTATACTACTTCTTTGATAGAAATAATTAACTCAGAAAATCTCAAATCAACACATGAAAAATACTTCATCATATTAATCAAATCAACATAATATTATCATGGAGTTCCATTGCATTCAGACTACAAAGACTCTACTCAGACATGACTAAGGAATAAATAAGAGAAGAAGAAACAAACTTCATTTCCATGTTGAAAGTCTTCAATCTCCAAACTATTACAAGGAAATCCTAATACAAAAACTAAGAGAATTTAGAGAGAAGTCAGACTAAATTTAAGAGAGAGAGAGAGTTCAGATCCCCCAGATTCTGATCTAAGTGTCAAGGCTTTGCCTTATATAGTGTTACAATTAAAAACAGAAAACTGATGTGGGCGCTAAAACGTCCATAAGTGGCCGTTTTAGCGTCCATGCTTTACGTATGCTCAACTGCTTTTAACTGATTTCAACGCTAAAACGTTAAGGAATGACCGTTTTAGCGTCCAAACTTGGTGAATGCTCAACTAACTTTAACTGACTCCAACGCTAAAACGTTTGATTTGGACGTTTTGGCGGTGAAGACCAGAATCTTTTTCCACTTTAGGGCGCTAAAACGCATATTGCAGGCCGTTTTAGCGCCCAAGACCAGCAATTTTCCATCTTCTTAGTGTAGCAGCGCGCTAAAACGCTCTGTGTGGACGTTTTAGTGCTCATCACCAGCAAGTTTTGGCCTCTTCCTGTAACAGGGCGCTAAAACGCTCAGTGTGGACGTTTTAGCGCTCAACACTTAGGAAATTTTTCTCCTCTTGAGCTCCAGAATCTTCTTCCTTCTCCAGTTGTCTTTCAAGCTTGCTTTTCCTACAAGAATCATACAAATTTCCAATAAAGCTCTTGAACTTGTAATTGAGGACATCTTAGGACATTAACCTTGTTTTTCATCATTTAATCACACAATTTGATCCTAATTCCTGCTAAAAACCATGATGAACTAAGGATTCATCATATGCTTTACATGACGGGCCAGGGCACACCACGGATGAATGCTGGGATTTGAGGTATGTGATTGAAAGATACATCAGAGATGGAAAATTGCGCCAATATCTCATAAGAACCCAAGGGTGGAGACACAATAGGAAAAGGAAAGGTCGGCTAATGAGCCCGACCAAGGAGAAAAGATTGAAGGAGGAAAGCCGGGGTAAAAAGCTGGTCAGAGATGAAGATGAGTTCGTAGAACCAGAGTTTGAATGTCATGTGATTAGTGGAGCTTTTGGCGGAGGAGGTGACACGATGAATGCCAGAAGAAAATACTTAAGGGAGGTACTTGCAATCCAATAGCGGCCTAAATTCAAAGAAGAAACCCAACAACCAGAGCTACCATTGTTATATTTCACCAGAGAGGAGTTGGAGGATGTAATTCCAGGACATGTTGACGGATTGGTTATTACTGGAACGTTAGTCAACTGCCGAGTTAAGAAGATCGTTGTTGACAACGGCAGTTGTGCTGACATAATTCTGTGGGAAGCATTCAAAATGATGAATCTGGATGAAAATGATTTGAAGCCATGCAAAACTACCTTGATTGCATTCAATAGTCAGAATACCTACCCTAAAGGATACATTGATCGTAGACTCATTTTAGGGTCAAAAGAAACATTCAAATCTGAAAGGGTAAGATTTATAGTAGCCGACTTCCCTTCAGAATATAACGTGATATTAGGAAGACCAACTATTCATAATTGGGATATGTTGGTATCTACTAAGCATCAGAAAATAGAGATGGTTGGCAAGCAAAACATTGTGATTACCATTGCTGGGGATCAAAAAGAATATCAGGAATGCTACTTTAAGTCGGTTAGGGCTGTGCAGAACAGCCCCGTTTCCTCAACCTGGCTCAGAGGAGATGATAACACGAGTTAGATCGCACAAAACCAGAAAAAATAGAAATCAGTTAACATGGTAGAATTGGACATGAGAGACGATACTCAGATGTCAAGGCTAGAACCTAATGGAGAGTTAGAAGAAGTAATCATTGGGGATCAAGGGCAGACCACAAAGATCGGCAAGGGGTTGAAAGATGACATTAAAGATGAACTCGTCAGATGCCTAAAGAGCAGTAAAGATATTTTTGCTTGGAAGTCAACAAAAATTCTTGGGGTAAACCCTACCTTTTGTTGTCACAAGCTATCAGTGTACCCTGGAGCCAAGCCGGTGGCCCAAAAGAAAAGGAAGCTCAACCCTGAACGTCGACAAGTCTTAGAGGATCATGTCAAAGAACTCTTAGACGCCAGGTTCATCCGGGAAATACAATACACCACCTGGCTATCTAATGTGGTGATGGTAAAAAATCCAAACGGAAAATGGAGGGTGTGTACGGACTATACTGACCTAAACAAGGTATGTCCAAAGGATTCATATCATATGCCTAACATTGATCAGTTGGTTGATAGCTCTTCGGTATTCCAGCTGTTGTCTTTTATGGATGCATATTCCGAATATAATCAAATTCCACTACATCCTGAAGATCTGAAGAAAGCATCATTTATTTCAGAAAGGGCAAACTACTGCTATAATGTAATGCCTTTTGGATTAAAAAACTCGGGGGCTACTGACACGAGCTGTCGAACTCGCGTAAATTAAAAATTAATTCTTTAGGGTTCAGAAAATTTGTAGTAGAGTGGAAACCCTAAGTCGTCTTTCTCAAGGAAATTGCTTAGGTAAAAATCGTTTATGATGACAGAAAATAAAAGGGGGGTTTGTTTTGATTTCAGTTTAATAATTTAAAAAGGCAGAAGATAAAATTGGATGTAAAATTCGTAATTGAAAATTAACCAACCTAAGGTTTGAGTTCCATGGACGTCTTTCCTCGGATAAGAAGATATCAGAATCGTGATTGATTTGTCAATCGAATCAGAATCCTTATTTCCAATTGAAAACCCTCTCTAAGCGATCGCTTAGCATTTGATCAAAGACGATGCTTCTACTCATACAATCGCAGAGTATCAGCCCGCTTCATTTAAGGTCATAGGATCAATCAACCTAATCATCAAATCTGATGATTAATCCCTTTCCATAATCGCAATCGCGAACCTCAGATTGAATATCCACGATCGCACGATATCAATCTGAGTTTGGAAGGGAAACGAAACTGATTTGAAATAAACACAGACCCTCAAGACTAATCCATGGAATCCATTACCCTTAGGTTGATTAAAAGGTTCTTAGCCTCGCATGGCTAAGGTAAACATAATTGAAATAAAAAGAAGAAGAAGAAAAAGATGAAGAACGCAATTGAATAAAAACTCAGAGAGAACTTTTCTGTTGTAAAAATTGACTGCTGAAGGATTTCCTAGAGTCTCCCTTAAATAGCCGTCACGCAGGACGGCTAGGGTTTCACCGCTTCAGCCCAAACATAAAATAAAAGCTGAATAAAATAAAATAAAACAATAAAACATGGTCTTGGACCCTAAACACATTGGGTCCTAATGTGAATTACAAGTTCAAACGTCAAAATAAAATTTCAGCAAAACACGTCATCTTGAGATCAAGTTTCGACCATCTTCCCGTCCGAATTGGGCTTCAGTAGCTGAAATAGCGATTGTAGCCCTATCTGTTAGCTGCAAAAAGCAATAAGAACGGAGTCAATCGGACATCTGTGGAGTGAGATATGGTCAAAATAAGGAAGTAGTGTAAATCTGGAAAATTATGACGAAAATCAATTAAACCCAACTAAAATCTAGAATTGTGAATTGACCCAAAAGACCTTTATTTAATTCAAATAAATCATAAAAATACCAACCAAGAGTAATAAATAAGTGTAACAAAATATGAGTTATCAAATTGCCCCACACTTATCTTTTTGCACTCCTGGGCAAAAACAAACTAAAATTGAAAGCAAAGACTAAGATCAACCAATCCTTTCTAACAACTATGAAGCAAACAGAAAATATACAAAGATCACAAGTCTTGCACAGGTAAATCAATCAGACAGAAATTCCCTAATCTCGAATCACAAGACCTGCTAACTTCAACTGCAACTGCTAACTGCACAAAAATGGTTCCTCACAAGATGCTCTCAATTTTTCTCTCAAGTGTATCAGTTAATTTAGTATATCACTCAAATCAACTCAAGAAAATCATCCTACCATAGGCTTGCTCAAGTTCTACTTCTCCACTGCTCATAACACATGCATGCACAAATCAAGAGGGCTTTATGCAGGGTTGTAATGGGGCTGAGGTAAAGGTATGGATGAATATGGAAGAGAAAGCTAAACACCCCAGAAATTCACACAGAGCAAAAGTTAAGAACTAAACTAAGAACATAAAACAACGATACTGAAAAGATAAACACATTTTTTTTTTGAAGAAGTAAAACCACATAGCAGAAACGAATCAGATGGTCACCCCCCACACTTAAACTTTTGTCCGTCTCGTGCAAACCCCCACACTTAAATACAACATCACAATGAAACCAATGCTCAGTAAAACTCCAGGGTGTGGAATTAATTGGTTTTTCACTTAGGCTTGTAATGCGGCTTAAGAAATAAAGGATATAAAGGCTCAAAAGGGCTCACCAAGGGATAATAACATAAGGGATGGGCTATCTGGCTAAAGTGGGTAAAGAAAGAAAGAATGCCTCAATCATATTCATGCATGCAAGTGAAAAATGCAGTTTCAAAAAGAATCAGAGCAAGTTCTAGAGGACAACAATCAAGAGCAGAATCACACAAGAAAGAAGAACTGGCCTACAGATTAAGACCATGTCTACAGGCTCCAAAAAAAAAAACTCACAAGGGTATACCAAATCATGCAATCAGCAACACAATATCAAGCAGCAAGTAATGCAATCCAAGAATCAAGAACCAAGCCTAAGCAGAAATTTCTATCAAACCCTGTGATTTAAGTATATCCATGTACCACTTAATAATTACCAGAAAGAAAAGGAAAATCTACCTATGAAAAATCATAAACTAAAAGAAAGAAAGGAAAAGAAAAATAAAAATGCAAATAACAGAAAGAAAAGAAAAAGAAGGAAGAGAACTCCCTGAACTCCCTAAGGAGAATAAACAGCATCAAACAGCCTGATTTCTGCCTCACTGGTTTAACACCTTCAAGTAAAATGCGGAGCATGCACATGGAAGGGTTGATTCCCACATTATCTGCTAAAGTCCATCCAATTGCCTTTTTATTTTCTTTCAGCAATGTCAGAAGCTTTACCTCCTGCTCAGGTAGAAGGTTCTTGACCACTATCACAGGTAACTGCTCATTTTCCTCAAGAAATGCATATTTCAAGTGGTCGGGCAGAACCTTCAACTCCAATTTCGGAGGCTGCTCAATGGATGGAAGAGGTGTAGTTGGTGGTGCAAATTCTGCAAAAAACAAGTCAGCAGCAATGCCTGTAAACAAATTCTCAGAAACAGAATTAGGATCATCAATAATATCAGCAGGCACTTCAGAAAATGCAGATTCATACTCAGAATCAGAATCATCAATCAGTGCATCATTGAAACCAGAAAGATGAGATGCTATTTCAACACACACAATGCACTCTTGACTATCACCACAACCACATAAATCAGAATCAGTAGATGAAAAATCAGAAAAATCAGCAAGGAATTCAGCATAAACATCCTCAACAACTTCGTCTATCACATCAATGCGGAAAACAGAATGCTCAGATGTATCAGTGCTCTGCTTCTTGGAGCTAGTGTCACTTCCCTTAGATGACTCAGCAGCAGTGTGGTTTGGCTCCTCCATATGCTTGCCAGACTGCAGAGTAATAGCACTCACATTTCCGTTTCCTTTTGGATTTGGAACTGTTTGGGATGGAAGGGAGCTGCCACTTGCTTGTTGATTTTGACTCATTGACGTTGCAAGTTGGCCAATCTGTGTTTGCAGATTCTGGAGGGAAGACTCAGTAATCTGCTGGAACTGCATATTGATAGTTGCCATCTGCTTCACTAAATCCTCCAAAGAAGGGCCATTGCTAATAGCTTGTTGCTGCACTGGTGGCTGTAGAGGTGCAAATTGTTGAAAATTTTGTCTCTGTTGTGAAGGTACAAACTGCTGCCTCTGCTGGAATGGTGCACTTTCATGATTCTGCTAGAATGGTGCACTTTGCTGATTCTGACTCCATTTGAGATTGGGATGATTTTTCCAACCAGGATTATATGTATTGGAGAAGGGATTGTTTTGCTGTTGCTGCTGCTGGTACTGTGGCTTTCCAGGAAAAACTGCAGCAACAGACTGATCAACTTGGAAACCGCTGTCTGGAAATGAAGGACAAGCAACTGTAGGGTGAAAAATTGGATTCATAGCAAACAGAAGCAAAAATAAATCTACGAAAAATACTAAATGAACTCAGAATGATATGAGACCAACTCTCCTAAACTCTAAATGACCCTACAGACTCAAAAATCAAATAAATTTTTTTTGAAAAATAAAATAAAATACTAAGCGAACGACTTCGTCAAAACTAGGGCCTGATTCGTGGTGCATAGCCCCACGATTTTTGACAGGGATGATCGTCTTCTTCAGGTCACCAATTTTCAGATTGATCAAAGTAAGTCGAACAAATCCAGAAATACCTGACACGTCCTGAAACGATAAAGAAACACCAAAACAGGTTAGTAAACGACAGAATTTGGCAAAATTAAGGGTCACCTCACACCCTTTTAGGGTGTGAATTATGCTCAAAAGGTCGAATTCCTTTGGGAATAGAACTCTCGGATTTGTTATGCTGCAGCTACAACTTGTTTGATTTGCTTGAAGATTCTTTCTTTATTTGCTGCAGATATGATTGAAGATACAACTCTGTATTGCTGCAGCGCTGAAGATTCTTTCCTTATTTGCTGCAGATATGATTGAAGATACAATTTTGTTTTGCTGCAGCGCTGATCAGGGACAGAGCATTAATGCTGCTGCATATCTTCTCCAAATCTTTCCAAATATACTTCAGATTTGATTTGAATTTGTGGAATCTGATTTGTTGGAGATTTGATTAGGATTTCTTGGAGATATGTGAGTGATTATTCAGATCAGAACACTTGTCTATATGCTAAGAAGCTTTCCTCCATTAATTTGGGCTTGGGTCCATAGCTTGCTGGTGATGATGTCAATCACATGCACTGCTGACCTCATCGTCAATGCTACAACACTGCTTTCCGATGCTACAATACTGACCTGCAATAAAACAACAAATGCAATAAATGGTTATAACACTCAAATTATCTTCAAATATCCACACTTAACATATTTCTCATTGAAATCATGAAAATATAGAATTCATGCATTAATCATATAAAATCAAGAGAATTATAGCACCAAAACATCACATATAAGCCTAAAAATAACTCTCCACCAGAGAGTTATCAAGCTGGGCTTTTGAACTATCATAATTTGATATAACCTTCGAAAGTAAGAAAGATATCAAATCCAAGCGCTAGCATACTTTGTCAAAGAGCTCACCTCAATCCAAAATAAAAACTCACCTGATCCGGACGTTTGGAATGTGTATGTAGATGGTTCCTCTAACGCAAAGGGGAGAGGAGTCGAGATAATCATTGAAAGTCCAGAAGGTATATCGGTGGAATATTCAATGCAGATGAGTTTTGAAACATCAAACAATCAGGCAAAATATGAAGCTTTCATAGCCGAGCTTCAACAAACAAAGGAACTTGGAGCACGGAAATTGCAAGTCTTTAGTGATTCTCAACTGGTCACTTCCCAAATTGCAGGCAGTTACCAGGCAAGGGGATCATTATTGATTAAATATCTAGACATAACCAGGAAGCTGATTGCGGAATTTGAAAAAGTGGTTATAAGTCACATCCCTAGAAATGAAAATAGCAAGGCTGACATATTATCCAAGTTAGCAAGTACAAAAGGAAGAGGAAATCACAGGACAATGATTGAGCAAAACATTCCAGAGCCCACATGTGTTATGCAAATAACGGAGGTAGACGATTGGCGTTTTACCATCATGGAGTACCTAGAAAAAGAGGTATTACCATTAGGAAAGGAGGAGGCTAGAAAACTGATTCGAGAGGTGGCTCTATATACCGTGGTCGAAGGACAACTTTATAAGAAAGGAAATTATTCGCCCTTGTTAAAATGCCTGAACTCAGATAGAGCGCAATACGTCTTATCTGAAATCCATGAAGGAATAAATGGTCAGCATGTTAGAGGTAAAGTCTTAGCTCGAAAGGTGATTAGAGCCGGCTATTTCTGGCCATCAATGAGTAATGATGCTAAAGAGCATGTCCACAGATGTGATCAATGTCAAAGTCATGGAAAAAACCTTCTGGCTACCCCAGAAGAGCTAAACCTCATTACTGCTCCTTGGCCTTTTTTCAAATGGGGGATGGACCTCTTAGGCCCGTTTGCAGCAGCAGAAGGCCAACTAAGATGGTTGATTGTGGCTGTTGACTATTTCACAAAATGGATAGAAGCAGAGCCAGTGGCTACAATCACCTCGGCCAGGGTACAACGTTTCTTTGAAAGAAATTTAATTTGTAGGTTTGGAATCCCGGCTGAAGTGGTTACTGACAATGGAACGCAGTTTGCAAGCAAAGTTTTCCAAGAGTTGATGACAAATATCCATATCTGACATCGCTTTGCATCAGTGGAGCATCCACAGACTAATGGCCAAGCAGAAGTAGCTAACTAAGTTATTATAGAAGGATTAAGAAAGAGGCTAGAGCAATCTGCCAAAGGGAAATGGGTAGCAGAGTTGCACTATGTACTCTAGGGATATAGAACCACGACACAGACCTTTATAGGGGAAACCCCATTCAGATTAACCTATGGATGAGAAGTAATAATTATAATAGAGCTAGGAGAACCATCTTGGAGAAGAGTTCAGGCATTATTGCAAACAGAAGAAGAGAATAATAATAAGATGGTAGTAGAGCTAGACTTAATAGATGAGGTCCGAGTTACGGCTCATTGCAGAAAATTTGCGGCCAAGCAACCCGTTGCAAACCGATTTAACAAAATGGTAAAGCCCAGATCATTTATGGTAGGGGATTTGGTTCTTCGAAGAGCAGATGTCGGAGGACGCAACGCGATTGAAGGAAAGTTAGCTCCAAAATGGGAGGGGCCATACAAGGTTAAAGAAAAACTTCCAAAGGGTGCCTTCGTGCTAGAAACTCCAAAAGGAAAGAGCATAAAGAGAACTTGGAATACAGACAAGTTAAAAAAGTATTTTAGTTGAAAAGCAGAGGAATGGTACAAAATATTTCTTTCTATTATAATCTCAAGCTCGGTTATGAGTAATTGAATAAATAAAGTATCCGTTTTCAGAAATCTATTGTTTATTAGACAAAATCGAGGTAGTGAAACCCGTCTTGCAAAATAGCAAGGACGTGAGTTCTAGCCGAGGCATTAAACCGAGGTAGTGGAACCCATCTTGCAAAAAAGGCAAGGACATGAGTTCTAGCTGAGGCACTAACCCGAGGTAGTGGAATCTGTCTTGCAAAATAGCAAGGACGTGTGTTCTAGCCGAGGGGCTTAACCGAGGTAGTGGAACCCATATTACAAAAAAGTAATGATGCAGATTCTAGCTGAGGTATAAAATCTTGGCAAATAAGGGGACGCCCTTAGTTATCCAATTCTTGCTAAGAAAGCAAGATCCTTGCTAAGAAAGAAAGATTATTGCTAAGAAAGCAAAACTATTGCTAAGAAAGAAAATCATTAAAAAAGCAATGCATAAGCTCTGATTGAAATCAGACTCGCAAAATTGAGATAAGCTTAAAATAACCCTGATCAGGTTAAATTGCTAACTCAACAAATTATGTGGGATCAAAAAGCCAAATTCATGGTATTGAAAGCTGACAAAATATGTAGCGTAAAGATAAAAGAACGTTCATTACAGACTAAAGAAGATTCCTTAAAGTCATTGCAAGAAGGGAACAAATAAAAGAAGTACAAGTATAAGTCGGCATCCCGGCCCTTCCTCCCGTCAATGTTCTTCTTCCTGCAACATTTCTCTCATCTCGGCCCCAAATTCCTGCCTGATAGCATCGGCTTCTAGAGTGATGACCACATCCCCAGTTATGTCCAAATCTTGGTTAATTCTTGGAGGAATGTAAACTCCACCGCGAATATAGCCAAAGCAATCGAGCTGATCAGTCTTCAAAGTCACTTCAGGATTGAAATACTTCATTTGGTTGACAGCATTGGTAAACGCACTACCAACAACCTTCTCCAAAGCTGATTTGCTAAGATCATAATCAGACTGCAAAGTTTGGAGATCAGACTTAAATTTGTCATTCTCAAAAGCCAAAGTATTGATAGTTGATTCTTTCTCCGCCAGCAAAGCAGATTTCTCCTTGAAATGATTAACGATAATATCTTTATCAGCTTCAAGACTAAAGGAATCTGACACAAATTTCAAATCCGCTTTAGACTGCTCTAGAGATGACTTTAACTCAGAAGCAGCAACTGTTAAACTTTGATTCTCTTTGCTAACCTTATCACGATCAACTTGAAGTGCATCTGTCTCAGCAATAAGTTCTGTATGCTTCTCCAGTAACAAAGAATATGGTTTCAATAAAGAGGCCACCTTAAAGGCATATAGCTCGGCCTTTTGCAGTTCTTCCATTTCGGCCCTGGAAATCACCCCAGATCCAAAGAATGCGGGTGGAGGACGGGTTATGTAACACCCCGTGTATACCCGGTATGTTAACATATCATCGTATTAAGCTGCGCTTAATTAAAAGTGCGGAATATCTTTTTCTTTTCAATTATGACGTCATTATACTTAGCCAAGTTGATTACTTAATCAATTCCATAAAATATCGCCTGTATGTAAATTGCAAAAAGACATCTAACTGAAATACCTCATATTATAGATAAAGTGAGTATCTATGTCACAGATCTACTACACATAGTTCGGACAATATCCTGATACATTAAAACAACTCCAAATACAACAAGACAATAAACAAGTCGATGTGGCATGGACAATCCCCATGCTCACCAAACCCTTAACCACTTGATTCTGACTTAATTCAATTAAAACAGAAATTCAACTTCATCAATCTAGGGTCCACAAACCCCCAATAGCCTACTGTATGAACAGTGCAGCTACTGTTCTTCGAAATCCCAAAATATCCAAATATTCGTCGGGGATATATCCGGATATCAATATCCGAATATCAATATCCGGATACCCATATCCGGATATCAATATCCGGATATTCACAACAAAATATCCGGATATTTCGCGACAGAACCCAGATTCTGCATTTCGCGAAAATCCAAACCAAAGGTCCAACTTTTACCGATTACAGAAGCTTAAACATGCATTTCTAAGTTGTTAAGCATTACCCAACGTTAGGTTATCATCTTAAGCTCATTCAATGCATCAAGGTTCCATTTTTAAGCATAAAACTCAAGCACAAGGGTGGTGATCATACCACAAGCTCAAAACAGAGCAAGGCCCTTGGAGCTCACATTTCAGCTCCTACAATCTGACTTGCAAAGGGAAACGAAAATGCCACAAAGCTTGGCCCTTTCTTCATAAAGGAAGCTTCTTGAAGCTTCAAGAGCCAAGAAGATGGCTCTCACCACAACCACCAACAAGTCAGCACCCCAAACCCCACAAAACAGTACCCTAAACTCAGAAAAGGAGACACCTTACACTCTCTCTAGCCATTCACACTCACACAAGGAGTTTTAGAGGAAGAACCAAGAAGAAATGAGGTCTCTTGGCTCCAAAGGTGAAGGGAGGATGAAGGTGACAAGGTGGTTGCCCAAACCTCAGAAAATCTCATGTAGAGAAACTGAGCATGCCTAGGGTTATGTGCCATAAGTTGAATATATAGGCGGTTTAAGTCAGTAACACACAGTATTAACTTTAATTGCTACGCTTAGCATTTTAATCCCAAAATTTAGATTCTTAACCTACTCAATTTTACAAGAATTATCATATTTTTATCATATATTTTTCGGAGTACCTTTTCGGTACGCGTTTTTCATAGCCAGTATCAGTTTCTGGCACCAGTTCTCATTATTTTAGCTTAAAACTCGTTTTACAAGTCCTACATATTATTCTAGTAATATTCATGCACTTATTATAATTTTCTGGGATACTTTTTCGGTACGCATTTATACCGACTAGCAGAACCGGTATCTGCACTTTTCTTTTGAAAAGCGACTTTCAGCATTCTTAATCACTTACTATAATTATTAGAGCCTCATAATAATTATTAGGGTCAATTATCCTAATTCTCATATATAATTAATTAATTTTCTTAATTAACGGTAGAGTTCTTACATTCACCCCACCTTTTTAGGATTTTGTCCTCAAAATCAGAAACATACCTGTCTAGAAACTCGGGGTACTGCCGGAGAAGCTCGTCCTCACGCTTCCAAGTACACTCCTCAGGAGTTCTTCCAGTCCACTACACTTTGACCATCAGAATGATCTTGCTCCTCAACTGCTTCTTGCCACGATCGAGAATTCTGAGTGTTCCGACGGGAGTCTTTAGGTTCTCTCGAACCTCTACATCATCAGGTTGCACCACCTGCGAAGGATCTGCTATGTACTTCCGAAGCTGAGACACGTGAAACACGTCGTGGATGTTGGCCAAGTTCGGAGGCAAGGCAAGCCGGTAGGCAACAGGTCCTACTCTACCAAGAATCTGGTATGGCCCAATATATCGCGGGCTCAGCTTCCTCACTCCGAGTCCCCGTCTAACACCGGTGACAGGTGACAGGAATATTACCTACAGATAGTACAAGGAACACCGCTTGCACCTCACCCACAGCCTCACCATATTGTATGTACCACATACTCAGACTTACCGTATAGGTGAAACACCACATGCATATCATAAAGACACTAGCATATAACAGCTCAACAGTATTTTCAAAACATCAAAAACATGTAACACAACATGCATATAACCATACCCCCATGGGACATGGTGGAACCACAACATGGCTAAACCGAGGACACGAAAGCTTACCTTGCAAGCTCACTATCCAATGCCAAGAGTCCACACAGCTCAAGTCCCTCACACAACAGATCACAATTTGATTAGGACCTGCAAGCATATCAACATTCATAGCTCATAAGCATAAACATAAAGACTATGTTTTCCTCTTACGATTTATATCTTAAGGCTTCACACAAAGCCATAAGCCCTTAACCACTTGATTCTGACTTAATTCAATTAAAACAGAAGTTCAACTTCATCAATCTAGGGTCCACAAACCCCCAATAGCCTACTGTATGAACAGTGCAGCTACTGTTATTTGAAATTCCAGAATATCCGAATATTCGTCGGGGGCATATCCGGATATTCACAACAAAATATCTGGATATTTCGCGACAGAACCCAGATTCTGCATTTCGTGAAAATCCAAACCAAAGGTCATACTTTTACCGATTACAGAAGCTTAAACATGCATTTCTAAGTGTGTTAAGCATTACCCAATGTTAGGTTATCATCTTAAGCTCATTACATGCATCAAGGTGTCATTTTTAAGCATAAAACTCAAGCACAAGGGTGGTGATCATACCACAAGCTCAAAACAGAGCAAGGAGGTGCCCTTGGAGCTCACACTTCAGCTCTTACAATCTGACTTGCAAAGGGAAACGAAAATGCCACAAAGCTTGGCCCTTTCTTCACAAAGGAAGCTTCATGAAGCTTCACAGGCCAAGAAGATGGCTCTCACCACAACCACCAACAAGTCAGCACCCCAAACCCCACAAAACAGCACCCGAAACTCAGAAAAGGAGACACTTTACACTCTCTCTAGCCATTGCACACTCACACAAGGAGTTTTAGAGGAAGAAACGAGGTCTCTTGGCTCCAAAGGTGAAGGGAGGATGAAGGTTACAAGGTGGCTGCTCAAACCTCAGAAAATCTCACGTAGAGAAACTGAGCATGCCTAGGGTTATGTGCCATAAGTTGAATATATAGGCGGTTTAAGTCAGTAACACACAGTATTAACTTTAATTGCTACGCTTAGCATTTTAATCCCAAACTCAGGATTCTTAACCTACTCAATTTTACAAGAATTATCATATTTTTATTATATTTATCGGAGTACCTTTCCGGTACGCGCTTTTCATAGCCAGTATCAGTTTTTGGCACCAGTTCTCATTATTTTAACTTGAAACTCGTTTTACAAGTCCTACATATTATTCTAGTAATATTCATGCACTTATTATAATTTTCCGGGATACTTTTTCGATACACATTTATACCGACTAGCAGAACCGGTATCTTCACTTTTCTTCCGAAAAACGACTTTCAGAATTCTTAATCACTTACTATAATTATTAGAGCCTCATAATAATTATTAGGGTCAATTATGGAATCATTTCCTAATTCTCATATATAATTAATTAATTTCCTTAATTAACGGTGCAGGTTCTTACAGGTTACACCATTGAGCTCAGTGGCCACCCTAGTTTCCTATAAAGCACCTCTCATAAGTTCGGCTGAGAGTGCAGGAGGGATCAGTGTACCCCGGTCGACATACACCACGACACGTGTAATTCCTCCGGTGCGTTCAATGGAGGGAGTGACACGAGCTGTCGAACTCGCCCAAATTAAAAATTATTTTTATTAGGGTTCAGAAAATTTGTAGTAGAGTGGAAACCCTAAGTCGTCTCTCTCAAGGAAATTGCTTGGGTAAAAATCGTTTATCAAAAGAGAAATTAAAAGGGGGATTTTTTGAATTTTGGTTGAATAATTAAAAACGCAGAATATGAAATTGGATTTAAAATTCGTAATTAAAAATAATCAACCTAAGGTTTGGGTTCCATGGACGTCTTTCCTCGGATAAGAAGATATCAGAATCGTGATTGATTTGTCAATCGAATCAGAATCCTTATTTCCAATTGACAACCCTCTCTAAGCGATCGCTTAGCATTTGATCAAAGACCATGCTTCTACTCATACAATCGCAGAGTATCAGCCCGCTTGATTTAAGGTCATAGGGTCAATCAATCTAATCATCAAATCTGATGATTAATCCCTTTCCATAATCACAATCGCGAACCTCAGATTGAATATCCACGATCACACGATATCAATCTGAGTTTGGAAGGGAAACGAAACTGATTTAAAATAAACGCAGACCCTCAAGACTAATCCATGGAATCCGTTACCCTTAGGTTGATTAAAAGGTTCTTAGCCTCACATGGCTAAGGTAAACATGATTAAAATAAAAAGAAGAAGAAGAAAAAAATGAAGAACGCGAAAAACGCTTCAGAGAAAATACTTTGATCCTCAATTTCGAAAATTACAGAATGAATCAAATGTTTCCTACTCTGACTCATATACCCCTACCCAAAGCGGGTTAGGGTTCAGTTCTGATCGGCCCGGCCCATCTATCTAAAATGCGAAATAAAATAAATAAAATAAAATAAAATATAACTTGGCTTTGGGCCACTTATGTAATTGGGTTTTAAATTACAAGTCTAAAACTTCAGCAAAACACGTTTTTCTTGGCGTCAGAAATCGACCAGCTTCCAGTCCGAATTGGGCTTCGAGATCTTCATAAGAATTGTAGCTCTCTGTGTTATCTGAAAAACCTAACAAGAACGGAGTCAATCCAACAAATGTGGACCGAGATATGGCCAAAATACAGAAGTAAAAAGTTGAAAAATTCTGACGAAAATAAATTAAACCCAATCAAACACTAAAAATGTAAATTAACTCAAAACATCATTATTTTATTCAAATAAATCCTAAAAATACTAATCAAGAGTAACAAATAAGTGTAATAAAATATGAGTTATCAAATTTCCCCACACTTATCTTTTTGCACTCCTGGGCAAAAACTAGAATAGCAAAAGAAAGCAAAGAAATAAGAGAAGAGTGAAGATCAACCTATCCTTCCTAATAATTAGCAAGTATACAAAAGATAACAAAAATCACAAGTCTTGAACAGATAAAACAACCAGGACAAAAATTCCTTAATCTCAAATCACAAGACCTGTCAATTTCAACTGCAACTGCTAACTGCACAAAAATGGTTCCTCACAGGATGCTCTCAATTTTCTCTCAAGTGTATAAGTTAATTTAGTATATCACTCAAATCAACTCCAGAAAATCATCCTACCATAGGCTTGCTCAAATTCTACTTCTCCACTGCTAATAACACATGCATGCACAAATTAAGAGGGCTTTATGCAGGGTTGTAATGGGGCTGAGGTAAAGGTATGGATGAATATGGAAGAGAAAGCTAAACACCCCAGAATTTTACAAAGAGCAAAAGTTAATAACTAAACTAAGAACATATAACAAAGATACTGAAAAAAATAAACACCTTTTTTTTTTGATTTTTTTTTTGTTTTTTTGTTGTTTTTTGTTTTTGTTTTTGTTTTTGGTTTTTGTTTTTGTTTTTGTTTTTGTTTTGAAAAAAAAAACACATAAGTACAACCACATATGTCACCCCCCACACTTAAACTTTTGTCCGTCTCGGGCAAACCCCCACACTTAAACACAACAGCACAATGAAACCAATGCTCAGTAAAACTCCAGGGTGTGAAATTAATTGGTTTTTCACTTAGGCTTGTAATGCGGCTTAAGAAATAAAGGATATAAAGGCTCAAAGGGCTCACCAAGGGATAATAATATAAGGGATGGCTATCTGGCTAAAGTGGGTAAAGAAAGAAAGAATGCCTCAATCATATTCATGCATGCAAGTGAAAAATGTAGTTTCAAAAAGAACAAGAGCAAGTTCTAGAGGACAACAATCAAGAGCGGAATCACACAAGAAAGAAAAAAAAAGTGGCCTATAGAGAAAGACCATGTCTACAGGCTCAAAATCCTCACAAGGGTATACCACATCATGCAATCAGCAGCACAATATCAAGCAGCAAGTAATGCAATCCAAGAATCAAGAACCAAGCCTAAGCAGAAATTTCTATCAAACCTTGTGATTTAAGTATATCCATGTACCACTTAATAATTACCAGAAAGAAAAGGAAAATCTACCTATGAAAAATCATAAACTAAAAGAAAGAAAGGAAAAGAAAAATAAAATGCAAATAACAGAAAGAAAAGAAAAAGAAGGAAGAGAACTCCCTGAACTCCCTAAGGAGAATAAACAACATCAAGTAGCTTGATTTCTTCCTCACTGGTTTAACACTTTCTTCAAGCAAAATGCGGTGCATGCACATGGAAGGGCTAATGCCAATAATGTCAGCCATTGTCCACCCAATTGCCTTCTTATTTGCTTTCAGCAGGGTTAACAGTTTATTTTCCTGCTCAGGTAGAAGGTTCTTTGCCACAATGAATGGTAGTTGCTCATTCTCTTCAAGAAATGCATATTTCAAGTGGTCGGGCAGAACCTTCAACTCCAATTTCGGAGGCTGCTCAATGGATGGAAGAGGTGTAGTTGGTGGTGCAAATTCTGCAGAAAACAAGTCAGCAACAATGCCTGTAAACAAATTCTCAGAAACAGAATTAGGATCATCAATAATATCATCAGGCAATTCAGAAAATGCAGATTCACACTCAGAATCAGAATCATCAATCAGTGCATCATTGAAACCAGAAAGATGAGATGCTATTTCAGCACACACAATGCACTCTTGACTATCACCACAACCACAGAAATCAGAATCAGTATGAAAATCAGAAAAATCAGCAAGGAATTCAGCAGAAACATCCTCAACAACTTCGTCTATCACATCAATGCAGAAAACAGAATGCTCAGATGTATCAGTGCTCTGCTTCTTGGAGCTAGTGTCACTTCCCTTAGATGACTCAGCAGCAGTGTGGTTTGGCTCCTCCATATGCTTGCCAGACCGCAGAGTAATAGCACTCACATTTCCGCTTCCTTTTGGATTTGGAACTGTTTGGGATGGAAGGGAGCTGCCACTTGCTTGTTGATTTTGACACATTGACGATGCAAGTTGGCCAATCTGTGTTTGGAGATTCTGGAGGGAAGACTCAGTAATCTGCTGGAACTGCAGATTGTTAATTGTCATATGCTTCACTAAATCCTCCAAAGAAGGGCCATTGCTACTAGCTTGCTGCTGCATTGGTGGCTGTTGCATTTGCTGCTGTTGCATTGGCTGTGGAGGTGCAAATTGTTGAAAATTTTGCCTCTATTGTGAAGGTACAAACTGCTGCCTCTGCTGGAATGGTGCACTTTCATGATTCTGCTGGAATGATGCACTTTGCTGATTCTGGCTCCATTTGAGATTGGGATGATTTTTCCAACCAGGATTATATGTATTGGAGAAGGGATTGTTTTGATGTTGATGCTGCTGGTACTGTGGCTTTCCAAGAAAAACTGCAGCAACAAACTGATAAACTTGGAAACCGCTGTCTGGAAAGGAAGGACAAGCATCTGTAGGGTGAAAAATTGGATTCATAGCAAACAGAAGCAAAAATAAATCTACGAAAAATACTAAATGAACTCAGAATGATATGAGACAAACTCTCCTAAACTCTAAATGACCCTACGGACTCAAAAATCAAATAAACAATTTTTGAAAAATAAAATAAAATACTAAACGAACGAATTCGGCAAAACTAGGGCCTGATTCGTGGGGCATAGCCCCACGACTTTTGACGGGGATGATCGTCTTCTTCAGTTCACCAATTTTCAGATCGATCAAAGTAAGTCAAACCACGTCCTGAAACGACAAATAAAAACCAAAACGGGTTAGTAAACGACAGAATTTGGCAAAATTAAGGGTCACCTCACACCCTTAGGGTGTGACTTATGCTCAGAAGGCCGAATTCTTTTGGGAATAAAACTTCCGGAGCCAATATCTCAAACTAAAGTTTTACCAATTTCCCCAAATTTGCCCAAAACTGCCCAAAACGTAAACCGTAATGCAAGAAATTCAAAAAGTGAGAAAAGATGCCTCTCCAGAATCAAATTCCGATGCAGAATCAAAGGTGCAGAAATCGGAATAAGAAACACAATCGAGTGAAAAACGCAAAAACATGACATGTGCGCAAACAGAAATTTACGGTTTTTTTTTCCAGAAACAAAAACGAAAATTGCAGAAGAAGAAGAAGATGATCAAGTTCAGAAAACGATTTAGACCGATGCAATTTCCCCGGCAATTGCGCCAAATTTGACACGAGCTGTCAAACTCGCCCAAATTAAAAATTATTTTTATTAGGGTTCAGAAAATTTGTAGTAGAGTGGAAACCCTAAGTCGTCTCTCTCAAGGAAATTGTTTGGGTAAAAATCGTTTATCAAAACAAAAATTAAAAGGGGGGTGTTTGAATTTTGGTTGAATAATTAAAAAGGCAGAATACGAAATTGTATTTAAAATTCGTAATTAAAAATAACCAACCTAAGGTTTGGGTTCCATGGACGTCTTTCCTCGGATAAGAAGATATCAGAGTCGTGATTGATTTGTCAATCGAATCAGAATCCTTATTTCCAATTGACAACCCTCTCTAAGCGATCGCTTAGCATTTGATCAAAAACGATGCTTCTACTCATACAATCGCAGAGTATCAGCCTGCTTGATTTAAGGTCATAGGATCAATCAACCTAATCATCAAATCTGATGATTAATCCCTTTCCATAATCGCAATCGCGAACCTCAGATTGAATATCCACGATCGCACGATATCAATATGAGTTTGGAAGGGAAACAAAACTGATTTAAAATAAACGCAGACCCTCAAGACTAATCCATGGAATCCGTTACCCTTAGGTTGATTAAAAGGTTCTTAGCCTCGCATGGCTAAGGTAAACATGATTAAAATAAAAAAGAAGAAGAAGAAAAAGTTGAAGAACGCGAAAAACGCTTCAGAGAAAATACTTTGATCCTCAATTTCAAAAATTACAGAATGAATCAAATGTTTCCTACTCTGCCGTCATATACCCCTACCCAAAGCGGGTTAGGGTTCAGTTCTGATCGGCCCGACCCATCTATCTAAAATGCGAAATAAAATAAATAAAATAAAATAAAATAAAAGTTGGCTTTGGGCCACTTATGTAATTGGGTTTTAAATTACAAGTCTAAAACTTCAGCAAAAAACACGTTCTTCTTGGCGTCAGAAATCGACCAGCTTCCAGTCCGAATTGGGCTTTGAGCTCTGCATAAGAATTGTAGCTCTCTGTGTTATCTGAAAAACCCAACAAGAACGGAGTCAATCCGACAACTGTGGACCGAGATATGGCCAAAATACAGAAGTAACGTAAAGTTGAAAAATTCTGACGAAAATAAATTAAACCCAATCAAACACTAAAAATGTAAATTAACTCAAAACATCATTATTTTATTCAAATAAATCCTAAAAATACTAATCAAGAGTAACAAATAAGTGTAATAAAATATGAGTTATCAGGGAGTCGGGTTAAGACTGACTCCAACCAATTATCAGTATCATCTGTAAGATCCATTACTGACACGCCCGAATTAACAACCGGGGTAGATGAAGTAGTGGCCATGGAGGAGCCGACAATTTTTTGCCTTTTGACAGTTTCAAAGGGTTGGGCTGTAGACTTCCCTCGTAAGTTCAATATGTAATCAGATTCATCCTCCATGCTGGGATCTGCAATGAAAATGGACACAGTTAAAGTAAGAAGTTAAGTAAACGTTACAGAAAAGAAGAAAAAATGAGTTGGGCATACTAGTTCGGTTTGGGCCGATCTGTGATGTGGCTACCAGGGAATCCGCGCTCAAATGGCCTTGGGAGTCTACATGGTCCAATAAAGCCTTAGCATTGACTTTATCTTCCCTTGATAATCTCAGTTTAAAATCAGATGACTTACGCAAGTGATGTTCCTGGGACCAATAAAGAGAAAATTTTCCTTCTCCATCCTCTCCAATAAACCATGGCCTTTCTCTGACTTCGGCAATTATCTCAAAATATGAGCCCTTAAAGTCCTTGAAAGAGTCACTATAATCAGAGAATAATTTTCTAGAAGGTTTGCTGGAGCGACCTTGGATGCTAGTCCACCTCTTAAACCTAGGAGCTTCAGAGCCAGTTCGAGGAGTGTACACATTAAAAAAAATAGAGGAAAAGAGGAACGGTGCAAGGTAAGGACAGAGATGAGCACAACTGCTCAAAAGCAACTACATAGGCCCAACCATTAGGATGAATCTGAGATGGGGCAAGGAGAAGGTGGTTCAAAAGTTGTATTTGGAATGGGAAGAAGGGAAATCGAATACCAATTTTGGTAATTAAATCGCGGTAGAAGAAAAAAGAGTATGGTTCTTCATGATTCCAGCCTGAACAAACAGGTTCATCTTCTACGGGAGGAAAAGCACTTTGAGCGCATATGCAGAAATAGGAATATGAACAACTAAGGGACCTCGGTTATTGCTTAGCTATAGGACCTGTATCATGAATCAGCTAAAGTATCTCGGATATCACTCTTCCGGTATGACAAAAGGAAAAACTTAGAGTTAGATCCGAGATAGAGTGGAATCTGACATATGACGTTCGCATCGAAACACAGAACTCATACATCCTGGCACCCTGAGTTATCAGTCTACCAGGCTGGGGCGCAACTGTTATGGACTTGAGTAAGGCCCATATCCTTGGAAGGCCCAAACGACTTAAACCCTAAGGTAAAACTCTATAAATAGAAGCTAAAGACCAGATGTATGACTAATCTCTCCCTAACCTATTTTATGCAATAATCACAGAGCACACACACCACCCCCTCTTTGGCTAAGGCCATAAGATCGTGTGTCGTGATTCGCTATCCCCAAAATACCTAATTCATAGGTATCTAGAGAGAGCATCAGATCCTATATCAATCAACTAACCTACGGTTAGACATCTGTGCTGTTCAGGTAGAACAGCCACCAACCAGAGCCACACCATCGGTCAGTGCCTTGTCAGCCCACCGATCTTCATTTTCCCGTTGCAGGTCTTATATTGGCCACCGCCTATCTAGAAGCCATCGATCACCGGTCTAAACCACCACAAGCACTGCGCGCCTCTGCACATGCCAAAGACCACAGGATCGACTCCTTTACATCAAAGCCCCTTTGAAGTTCTTGCATACCGGTAACAGAGCATTCAAACGCTAGAGGTCTTGTTCACTCTCATGATATTCTAGTTGTATTTATTATTATAATAGTTTTTTCTCTCTTTCTTTTTGTTTCCTATTATTTATTTTTAACTATTATGTATGTTGGCAGTTGGAACATAGCCGAAAGTATCGTGGCCATAAAAATTTTGGCACCCAAATATTAGATAATAGACTATACATGCATATTATGTAGGCCTAAACTACTCAAGGTGAATGTTTTAAAATAAAAAATAAATAAAACTTAGAAACAAGAGCACTGTTATCGGGTGAGTTTCTTTTCTTTTTGACTGAATGCTCTTTTTGGTCCCTAACAAAAAATACGGTACTCATTTTAGTCTTTTACAGAAAAAAATTAGTCTTGAGGTCCCTGACAAATTCAAAGTGGACCCATTTAGTTAAAATTGTGGTCCCTCACAAATTCAAAAAAGACCTATATTAGTTCCTCAAAAGGACTAAAATGGATCCACTTTGAATTTGTCAGGGACCTCGAGACTAATTTTTTTCTGTAAAGGACTAAAATGGGTACCGTATTTTTTGTTAGGGATCCAAAAAGATATTTACTTTTTTTTTTTCATTAGATTAGGTGTGATCTGTTAAGGTTAAAATAAATTTAGTTAGAATATAAAATTTTAAAGTAAATAATAAGAGAATAGAGAGAAATAATAAATACTTAATTAGGATAGAATTAAGTAAAAGATAGAAGATTACAAAAAAAAAAATGAAAAATATAAAAAATAAGAAAAATAATTTTTCTACTGCTTACATAGTTCTTACTCTGATTGCCCAAATATTCCAATTAATTTTTTTTTCATTACTGTGGGTTTGTGCCAATTAGTGTTAGGAAGAGAACGTTTTTTGTCATGGGCCCTTCTATATCATCAAATTCCCAGTATACGCCTAATTTATCTTTACGTATCTCTTTTGTAATCCTCATTTCAACAAAGCTGGTCTAGCTATAAAAATAGGATATCAATCATATCATGATGCTGACAAGTTGTTTACTTTGAGAAAATTTTAAAATTCATAAAAAAGAAAGAAGGAAGAGGATAAAAATAATAGTAATAATAATAAAATGGTCAGAAAGTATGTAGTGTTAAGTTTTTTTTTAGCAAAATAAGTAAATAAAATTATAATTGTTCCATAGGCTTTAATCCTCCAAATTTTAGGCGCAGATGCTTGTAATACACAAGTGGGCCATTTCTTAGGTCGGATTTGAAGTTTAGATAACCGGTTTCATAGGACCGATATTAGTTAAAAAGAGATAATTTAACCGTGATGGTTTATTAACCCTACATATTTTATTTTGGTTCATTTTAGCTGTGATGGCTCGGTGATTCAAAATTTATTTAAATTTTTTTAATAATGAAACCTATAACATTAAGATTTTCAACAAAGGGGTAATTTAACTGTGACGGCTTGGTAATTCAAAATTCATTTAAATTTATCATAAAATTTCCAATAATGAAAATAATAACATGAAATTTATTTTAAAAGGATTAGCTGAGTCGAGACACTTGTTAATCCTATAATCATATTTTAGATTATTTTAGTTGCGACAGCTTGATGATCTGAAACCGTCAAATCTGAAACTTCTACATGAATTATTTTTAAAATTAAAATCAATCAACACACTAGCATTTTTTGCATAATGAGGTAGCTTTGAGTTTCTTATTGCATCGAGGGATACGTCGGAGCGGGACCCATCCCATCAAGCACAAAAATACATTTTTAAATTTTAGTTTTTCTTTTTTGTAATCAATTTTGTTTAATTCTTTGGGGTGAAATAAATATTCAAAATTTTATGAATAATTTGCACAATTAACATAAGGTAACCATTTTTTAAACGGACGGTGTAGAGTGCTAACACCTTCCCTACTCGTAATCGACTCCCGAATCTATTTTTCTATTGCAAAGACCAATTTTTCTTTTACAAAAGAGTTTTTCCAAATAAACCTTGGCGGCGTCTCCATTGTTTTTAAACTTCAATTCTTTCGCCGTCACGTCGCGATCTGGTTGCGACAATTATTATACCTAAAAAAACTTATCTACATGGGTAATTGTTAACCTTATAAATATCCTACTATTGGGCTTAATTACTAAAAAAATGAAATTATTTTGTGTATAAATAGGATACGTGTTACTAGGTCTTTTCATTTGGTAATTAGCTTCTATGCACATGTTTATTCTCTTAGTTGTCTGTTTATCTTCATCATCTTCTCAAGCTGCTCTTCTATTAGATGAACATGTACTATTTTTCGTTTTTTTGTAGCTTTATTGTAGAGCAAAGCTGATAGGATGATTTGGAATCATTAGGATATGTACTTCTGCATAGGATTTCACTTGGAATATGTTAATACTCATCTTATGAAGAGTGTAGGGAACTCGGTTGGTAAGTTTATCCAGTTAGATGCAGCAACTACGAATCTAGCAAGGGGCAAATTTGCTAGAATTTGTATTGAGTTGGATTTGAGTCAGCCACGACCGACTGAATATTATATTGAGAGACGATATAAACAGGTCAAATATGAGGGGCTTCATATTTAATATGTTTCGGTTGTGGAAATATGGTCAGAGATATGAGGGGTGTCCTTTTATTGTCCACTGTGTGACTAAAACCGTTGTTAATGATTTGGAAAAGGAGTGTGATAATTCTATATCTAAATCTAGGTCTGATGATGAAAGGCTTCTAACTATGGTCATTGGATGGTTGTTTCAAAAGGGAAAAGAGGGAAGAGAGGGGGGAAGGAAGTTGCAAAGTTAAATTCTGAGGCCAATTTGAAACACATCAAGCTTTCTGAAGAAGATGAAGATTCGCTTGATCAGCAAGAAGTTGCTAAGATTGTTAGTCTTACAATTGACAGTCAGGTAGAGGGTGAACGAGTTGGTACTCAATATTATGAAGTTGGTGGGGTTCCAGGTGTAACACCTCGTGTGCACCCGGTGTATTATCATACAAATGGTAATGTCGCAACTAAATAAATGCGGAAGCTAACTTTTTCTTTTCAATTATGATGTCATCATTATTAACCAAGTTGATTACTTATTCCTTTTCAAAATATAACCTGTATGTAAATTGCAATTTAAAACTAGCTGAAATACCTTATGACATATATTGTATCAAGTCACGGAACTACAACACGTAGACCAGACCACATCCAGATACATAATTACAACTCAAAGCTAAACCAACAAGTCTGAAATCAATGTGACATGGACAACCCCCATGCTCACCAAATAAAACAATATACTCATCCAATCTCCAATACAAAAGCCATAAAATGTAAGGCAGACATAATCATGTGATATAAAAAGAAACAGCAAGCATGCATTAATCAGCTCAACTCTGGCCTTCTGCCACCAGAGGTCTCCACCTCAGAGGTACCTGCATCTGAAAATGTGCCCCAACACGAGGTGAGATTTTTAACAAGAAATCTCAGTAAGACAAGGGGTCCTCCAGGACTCTTCCGCCCCAAGCTCACTTACAAGTATATATAAAAGTTCAAAGGAAGTAATTACAATGAATGTTCATGTTAAAGCATTTAAATCATGGCAACATATCTCTGGCTCAACGAGCTAACTACTACAATGTGTATCTCATGTGATGTATGCAAATGCAGTTCAATTGGCTAGGGAACATAATAGGGTTTATGCACGTCTGCGACCTATCTAAACATAAGGGTCGCAGCCTTACGCCTTACACACCAGGGTCGTAGCCTGATCGTGTAAGTAATCAACATCACATTCATACAATACATCAACAGTTAAATCAACATATCTCAGACATATATCAATGCATATTTCATTTTTCATAAAAGCATACATGCATATAAACCACCCTCCCATGGAGGTCGGTGGAATAAACAACAGATCAATCTGAGGACACGAGTGTTTACCTCGCAAGCTATTAATCCCAACTCAATAGTCCACACCAGCTCAAGGTCAACAAACAACACAATCACAATCTGTTTAGACCAGAAATCTTATCAACATTCATAATCTAGAAGTTTATGACATTACGACAACATTTCCCTTTTTGATTCATGCCATTAGGCTTCTCCCAAAGCCATAAGTCCTTAATCTAAGTGATACTGACTTAGTTAACTTATTACAGAGGTTCACATTTACCAACTTAGGGTCTAGAAACCCAATCAACACTTCTGTTTGGACAGAACAGGTCCATCCATGGAATTTCTCAGAATATCCGGATATTTGTCGGGGTCATATCCGGATATCCATATCCGGATATCCATATCCGTATATTTCGCGACAAAATGCAGTTTCTGCATTTCGCGAAGATATCCATCCAAGGTTCCATTTTTAACCCATTTAAACGTTGAAGCATGCATTTTTATATCCATTTAGACCAGTGATCATGTTAGCTACTTAATCCTATCATTTTTCATGCCAAGACTTGATCTTTAACCAGGAAACACATGATCAAAGGTGAGGAACATACCCCAAAGGCTCAAAACAGAAACCAAAAGTGCTCTTAGAGCTCTCAAGTCAGTCCCAAGGTTCTGACTTCACAAGGCTACGAAAATGGCCATCAAGTTTGACCCTTTCTTCATAAAGCTCACTCCTTGGAGCTCCAATGGTGGTTTTAGAAGCTCAACCACTCACCCAACTCAGAGGCAGTCCCAAGCGTCTACAAACAGCAACCACCACTCAGCAAAGGCTGACTTTCACCATCACTTTCACTCTACTAAGTGTTTACAATGTTTAAATTGGAAGAATCAATGGAAAAAGTGAGGTTTTTTTGCCAAGTTTCATGCACTCTCAAGCCTCCAAGAGAAGAGGAAGGTGGAAGCCACAAATGCACCTACGTAGCACTCAGCAAAACTGACCTAGAAAATTGTGCAAGTGCTTATTTATAGCCTCATTAAGTTTAATTCGTCGGTATTAGCACTAATAGCTTCTCTAATCATTTTAATCCCAAACTTCAGATTTTCAACCTAGCCATTTTTTTAGGATTTGTCATAGTTTTTTTATAATTTTTGCAGTACTTTTCCGATACGCGTTTTTACGTAGCCGGTATCAGTTCTAACGTCAGTTCTCATTATTTCAACTCCAAACTTGGTATACCAGTCCTAAATATTATTATAGGAATATTCATACACTTATTATAATTTTTTAGGATACTTCATCTGTACGCACTTATACCGTGAAGCGGAACCGGTATCCACACTTTTCGTCAGAAATGCGACTTTCATTGTTACTAAGCCCTTATCTTAATTATTTAAGTCCTCTCGTAATTATTCAAGATCAATTATGGGATTATTTTCTAAACTCATAATTAATTAATTAAATTTCTAATTTAACAGTGCGGGTTCTTACATACAGGGAAAGAAAAAGTGAAGAAAGGGAAAGACAACGTGGTTCTTGTGGAGATAGACAAGGCTTTTATTTTATTAAGGGATAACTCAAGTGAAAAGTTGAATGAAAAGCCGAATGATGGGGTTAGGAATTTCGATTCTTGCATAAGGGATCAGAAGTATTCTCAGGTTGGTAGGGAGGTCAGCGAGGCTGGGTTCAGTTCTGTGGATAAGATGAATATTGAGGATCAAGATTCTAATGTTGTTGATAGTTTGAAAGTATTGGGAACAAATGTTGCTATCAATGATATTGTTCATGTGGCTCAAGAATCTGTTCCTCTTGATCTCAAACCACATCGTTCACTTGGCAGACGAACTTCTTCCAAAGGGAGTGTGAGTAGAGTTTCAAAAGTGAAAAGACCTTTGTCTCAGGTACAAAAGAAACCTGTCACAAAACAATATTGTTTTTGATGTCTATGGTTTTTTGAAATTGTAGAGGGGTGACCAAACCCAATATTGGTCGTAATCTTATGATGAAGGTGTCTAAATATGACAATCGTATGGTGGTTTTATTAGAAACTCGTATATGTAGTGATAGATGTGGGAGGATTTTGAGAAAAATCAAATTTGATAATATGATTGTTGAAGAAGCAAATGGGTTTGCTGGTGGCATTTGGGTCTTATGGGACTCAAAAAAAATGTCGGTGCAAGCTATTTATCAGGGAATGCAGTTTATCCACAAGCATGTAAATCTAGGTAACAATAAAAATTTTCTTTGTACGACGGTTTATGCAAGTCCTCGTCAAGAGGAACATCATTTTCTTTGGGATGAGTTATTACAGTTGAGTAATAGTATTAACACTCCATAGCTGTTGGCTGGAGATTTTAATGATATCAGGAGCAATGATGAGAAGAAAGGAGGGTCGCGACCTGATGTAGGCAAGTGCAGAAGATTCTTATATTTTTTACAGGACTGTCAAGTTGATGATCTTAAGTGTGTGGGGTTTATTTATACGTGTCAGTGACCAAAATGAAATCATTTAGATCGTGTGTATAAGAAGCTGGATAGGGTTTGTGTTAATTTGGCTCGGAGAGTTTGCTTTGAAGGGGCAGAAGCTCGATCTTTGCCTAGAATAGAATCTGATCACAATCCTTTGCTTGTAAAGTTGGATGCAATAAATACCCAGTGGCAAGAAAGGCCTTTCAGAATTTTGGCTGCTTGGTTTGATGATCCACAGTTTTCTGATCCAATGTTAGTTAAATATAAGGAGAATATTGATTTAAACATTATGCTCAACAATTTTTTTCCTCATCTTCGTTGTTAGAATAAATTTGTTTTTGGTGATAGTAATCGCAAAAAAGATCATCTGTCCAAGATGCTTACGGAGATTCAAGGCAGAAGGGAACTTGGTAATAATTTTTATTTGCAGGAAATGAAACAGAATATCCAAAGGAATCTATGTTAACGCTGCAGTATAAGAGTTATTATGGTTCTGAAATTAAGACATCGATGGATTATAGATGGTGATAAAAATACAAAATTTGATCACTTGAAAACTATGATTCGTAGGAGCAGTAATAAGGTTACCAGACTCAGGAATAATGCTAATGCTTACACTGAAAACTATGGAGCTTAAATCATTGGTATGTAATTTCTATAAAACTTTGTTTACAGAAGAGAATTTTAATCGTAGATGGTTATCTTCTGACAATTGTTGGGCTAGTATTTCTCATGATGAGTGCTTGGAGTTGGAGATGATTACTACTTTGTAGGAGATTTCTAAACTGTTACTTGGCATGATATGGTTTTCCAATGGTGTTTTTTCAAAGACAGTGGTTTAGAGTAAAACATCAGGCATGTGATACAGTCAAAAATATGTGGAGCAACCCGGAGCTCATTTCTAATATTAACTCTACCCTATTAGTTCTCATTCCAAAAACTAATAATCCAGAGTATATTGCCCAGTTCAGGCCTATTTCACCTTGCTTAGTGGTGTATAAGGTACTATCTAAAGTTATTATGCAGTGAATGAAACTTATAATGGAGAAAATTATTTCTCCCTTCCAAGTTAGTTTCATTCCCAATAGGAAAATTCAAGATAACATAATCATTGTGCAGGAATTAATCCATTTCATGCATAAGATGTGAGGCAAGAGACCTTTCATGGCTATAAAGATTGATCTTATGAAGGCATATGATAGGCTTAGTTGGACTTTTCTGAAATGTACTCTGGAGGAAATTGCTTTTCCTAATCATTTGATTAATCTGATTATAAGTTATGTGCAGTCCCCTAAGATTAATGTTTTATGGAATGGTAGCAAATTCGAGGAATTTATTCCCTCAAGAGGGATTAGACAAGGGGATCCTTTATCTCCTTATTTATTTGTTATTGCAATGGAAAAATTATCGCATATTATTAACACTGTTGTTAGGTGTAAGGACCCGCACCGTTAATTAAGGAATTTAATTAATTAATTATGCAAAATTAGGAAATGATTCCATAATTGACCCTAATAATTATTATGAGGCTCTAATAATCATAGTAAGTGATTTAGAATGCTGATATTCGCTTTTCGGAAGAAAAATGCAGATACCGGTTCTGCTAGTCGGTATAAATGCGTACCGAAAAAGTATCCCGAAAAATTAATGTAAGTGCATGATAATTACTAGAATGATATATAGGACTTGTAAAACGAGTTTCAAGTCCAAATAATGAGAACTGGTGCCAGAAACTGATACTGGCTATGAAAAGCGCGTACCGGAAAGGTGCTCCGAAAAATATAATAAAAATATGATAATTCTTGTAAAATTGAGTAGGTTAAGAATCCTGAGTTTGGGATTAAAATGCTAAGCGTAACATTAAAGTTAATACTGTGTGTTTAAAACGTAAGTGGCTATAAATAGCCTTGACACATGATTGATAACTCATATTTTGTTACACTTATTTATTACTCTTGGTTGATATTTTTACGATTTATTTGAATTAAATAAATGTCTTTTGGGTCAAATCACAATTCTAGATTTTAATTGGGTTTAATTGATTTTCGTCATAATTTTCCAGATTTACACTACTTTCGTATTTTGACCATATCTCACTCTACAGATGTCCGATTAACTCCATTCTTATTGCGTTTTTCAGCTAACAGATAGGGCTACAATCTCTATTTCAGCTACTGAATCCCAATTCGGACGGAAAGATGGTCCTAAAGACGTAAATCGTTAAAGGAGAACGTAAATCGTTAAAGGAGAACGTAAATCGTTAAAGGAAAGATGGTCCCAAGTCAGAATCATGTGATTAAGGGCTTGTGGCTTTGTTGGAAGCCTTAAGACGTAAATCGTTAAAGGAGAACGTAGTCTTTATGTTAATGCTTTTGAGTTATGTATGTTGATACACTTGCTGGTCCTAAATCAGATTGTGATCTGCTGTGTGTTGGACTTGAGCTGTGAGGACTCTTGGCATTGGATAGTGAGCTTGCAAGGTAAGATTTTGTGTCCTCGGTTTAGCCATGTTGTGGTTCCACCATGTCCCATGGGGGTATGGTTATATGCATGCTGTGTTACATGCTTTTGATGTTTTGGAAATGCTATTGAGCTGTTATATGCTAGTGCCTTTATGATATGCATGTGGTGTTCCACCTATACGATAAGCCTGAGTATGTAGTACATACAATATGGTGAGGCTGTGGGTGAGGTGCAAGAGGTGTTCCTTGTACTACATGTAGGTATAGACGTATTCCTGCATTTCTCTGGCCAGTAGAATAGTGATAAACACACATGACATGAATATCTGTTGCACTGCATAGTTTTGGAACTGATATTGATATAAATGCTTTTAGAACTTATATTGCACATGTAAGTGAGCTTGGGGTGGAAGATCCTTGAGGACCCCTTGTCTTACTGAGATTTCTGGTTTAGAGATCTCGCCCCACGTTTGAGGAATGCTTATTTCAGGGTCAGGTAATGTTGAGACCTAAGGAGGCCGGAGCTGAGTTAGCTAGTGATGACATTATATGCTGACATGTTGGATGCTGGATATGCTTGCTGTTTTTATGCTTTTGCTTCATGTTAGGAGTTTGGATTATCTTGTTGAGACGCTGTTGATTTGGTGAGCATGGGGATTGTCCATGCCACGTAGACTTGTTATGTCTTGCTTTTACTAGAGTTGTATTAATGTATCAGGATATTGTCCGGATTACATGATGTAATGCTGTGACTTAGATACTCACTTTATATATTATATTGAGGTATTTCAGTAGATGTCTTATTGCAATTTACATTCAGGCGATATTTTATGAAATTGACTAAGTAATCAAGTTGGTAATTGATAATGACGTCATAATTGAAAAGAAAAATATTATTCCGCATTTTTAATTAAGCGTAGCTTAATACGATGTAATGATAATACTACCGGATATATACGGGGTGTTACATTAGGGGTCATCTTTGGAAGCTTATTCGCGCAGGTAGAGGAGGTCCTCAGATTTCTCACCTGGCTTTTGCAGACGATGTTATAATTTTTATGGAGGCGAGTATGGATCAAATAGATGTGCTAATGTAGTGTCTCAATCTATTTGAAGAAATTTCTGGCCAAAAGCTTAGTGTAGAAAAAACTACAATAATTTTCTCTGAGAACACTAATGAAGAGTTGGTTAGGAGCATAACCAATCTTAGTGGCTTCAGGCGTATGAAGAATATGGGAAGATACCTGGAGTCCATGATGCAACAGGGAAGAGTTACTAGAGATCTTTATGAGAATATTGTTGAAAAAGTTAGAGGTAAGCTAAGCGCTTGGCATCAACAATGTCTTTCACAGGATGGGCGTGTTACTCTTACACAATTGGTCATGGCAGCTATTCCTTGTTTTTAGTTGCAGAACTGTAAAATTCCTAGGAGCATCTGCTTAAAGTTGGAGAAAATGCAATGTGCTTTTATTTGGTGGGATAAGGAGAATTGCCGTAGGCATCACAATATCAGTTGGGAGGTCATTCTTCAGGCAAAGGCATGTGGTGGTTTAGGGTTGAAAAGTTTAGAATTGATGAATGATGCTTTCATTGCTAGAAGGGCTTGGGAGTACCATTCTTCTCCTAATCATCTCTGGGTTCAGGTGTTACATGCAAAATACGAGGTTGATAGGCATCTTGGTAGTCCTTTCGTATCTAGGAATGGTGATTCAAATTTGTGGAAGAACTTGTGTAAGGTGTGGAAGGAAATGGAGGTTCAGATCTATTGGGAACTAGGTAATGGTGAGAAGATTAATTTTTGGAGAGATAAATAGTTATTTCATGGAAAATCCTTATTAGAGGATCTCAATAAAAATGAACAGGTCGTGGATATGAACAAGACCATTGCTGATTGGATAACTGTTTTAGGTGACTGGATTATGAATAACTGAATCGTTGGCTTCATGATTATGTAATTGAGAAGTTTAGGAACACTTTGGCCCCTTTCGGCATTGATGGTCCTGACGTTTTGGCGTGTGTTATGGACCTGACAAAGGCCCATATTCTAGAAAGTCCAATAAAGGATAGCACAAAAGGAAAGAAATCTTCAATTAATGATGATCCTATCCAGACAGCTAAGCAGTTGGACTTGGGCCCCTAATATTCCTAAGAGGCCCAAAAGTATACTCTTTCCAGGTAACTCATCTATAAATAAGGGGTTGAGCTAATAAGGTACATAGATTCTAAACCCTCTCTCTCTTAGCTGTTACTGTGCACACGCCCCACCCTTTGGCTATGTTGTTTATTATAGTGCATAGTGATCCGCTGATCTCTAAAGTATCTCTCCTATAGGTACTTGAGAGAGGGCACATGATCCAATAGAAACATACCAACCATTAGGTTGGTTATCACGATTTATCAGATCGGAACATTAACGTCGTCTGTGGGAACTCGATAAACTTCGATTCCCACCCAATAGTGGTGAAAGCGCAGCAGCCGCCACCACATCCAAAGTCAGAAATCGTTCAAGGCTGACCGGCTTCAACAAGCATGATGAAACCGAGATAAGGGATCATGATTATGATAAAGATCGAGATTGGAACTGGATCAAGATCATGACCATGACCATGATTGAGACTGCCACCGTGATCGTGATGAGTCACATGCGGATGATCAAAGTTCCAAAAGCAAATAATGAAAGGACATGAGATCCAATTAGACAAGGAAATAATTTCTTAATTTGATTTCATACTTTAATTTGATTTATTTCATTCTTTTCAATTCATATGATATGGCTCAAATAAGGAAAAGACAAGAGATCCACTCAGATAAGAAAATAATTTTTTAATTTGATTTCATACTTTAATTTAATTTATTTCATTCTTTTCAATTCATATGATATGGCTCAAATAAGGAAAAGACAAGAGATCCACTCAGAAAAGGAAGGAGATCCACTCAGATAAGAAAATAATTCCTTAATTTGATTTCATACTTTAATTTGATTTATTTCCTTCTTTTCAATTCATATGATATGGCTCAAATAAGGAAAGGACAGGAGATCCACTCAGAAAAGGAAGGAGATCCACTCAGCTAAGAAAATAATTCCTTAATTTGATTTTATACTTTAATTTGATTTATTTCTTTCCTTTCAATTCATATGATATGGTTCAAATAAAGAAAGGACAGAAGACCCATTCTGAAAAGGAAAGAGATCCACTTAGATAAGGAAATAATTTCTTAATTTTTTCCTTTTAATTTGATTTGCTCGAGATCCAAAATGGTAAAAAAGCCATCACCCTCGCTAGTGAAGCAATTCGGTCATAGAGTCGACCTCCAAAATAACCCAGCTAAAGCTTCAGGTTCCAAAATAACCCAGCTAAAGCTTCACACCCTAATCCGAGATAAAGATGAAGAAGGATTTGGAGAGATGTGATCCAAGCAAAAGGATCACACCCCAATCTGAGATAAAATGAAGACAAGTTCGGAGAGATGTGATCCTATATAAATGATCACACCCCAATCCGAGATAAAGACACATGATAAAAATCCGAGATAGAAATCCAGGACAAAGATTCAAGATAAAATGAAGACGGGTTTGGAGAGATGTGATTCTGGAGAAAGGATGACACCCCAATTTGGGATAAAGACCCAAGATAAAAATTCGGGGTAAAGAACTAGGATAAAAATTCAGGATAGAGACCAGGATACAAATCCAGAGTAAAGACGAAGGCGGGTTTGGAGAGATAGTGATACTGGAGAAAGGATCACACCCCAATCCGAAATGACTCACAAATCAACTCGGTGAAATTAGTCTAAGTGAAAGGAGCCGAAATCAGATGAGAAAGCCATGGTGAACATCGTCGGGTTCAAAGTTTAAATATTATAGCATAATACAAAGCGACTACAAGTAAAGAAAATTGCTTCAATGAAGATGCCAAGTCAAAGCAAGAATTCGACTCTGCCAAGTTGAATAAAACATGCAAAGGAAATTCAAATGCAGAGATCACTGCTATTACACCCCGAAAGCCCGAACAACCAGACTATCAGGCTGGGGGGCAACTATTATAAACCTGACAAAGGCCCATATTCTAGAAAGTCCAATAAAGGACAACACAAAAGGAAGGGAATCTTCTATTAATGATGATCCTATCCGGATAGCTAAGCAGTTAGACTTGGGCCCCTAATATTTCTAAGAGGCCCAAAAGTACACTCTTGCTAGGTAACCCATCTATAAATAAGGGGTAAGCCAATAAGGTACATAGATTCTAAATCCTCTCTCTCTCTTAGCTGTAACTGTGCACACACCCTACCCTTTGGCTATGCCGTTTATTATAGTGCAAGGTATTTCTCCTATAGATACCTGAGAGAGGACACACAGATCCAACAGAAACATACCAATCATTAGGTTGGACATCTCGATTTATCAGATCGGAACAACGTGGGACTTATTGGGGCATCATGCTATTTTCGTAAAGAACATATATAATTGTATCAGTAGACTGAGGGGTTTGAGGGCTGAAGATTCTAATGTTTGGAAGAATATTTGGGCATGGAAAGGACCACTAAAAATTAAGTTTCTTATGTAGAAGGTGGCTCATGGTAGACTTTTTTTACGAAGAATTGCATAGCTTAATGGAATGGTGGTAATGACTCTTGTCCAATATGTAATTCGAAGTCTGAATCTATTCTTCATGCGTTATGGGACTGTCATCATGCGAAATCTTTGTGGTGCATTTTACTTCCTGAGGAGTTGTGGGGAATTTTCTTTGTTCGGAATTTTGAAATGTGGCTTCATAATTTCATTGGTGATGTGAGGGGAACTTTAGTGCATGATTTCTGCTTATCTACTTTTTTTATTACTTGTTGGAAGTTATGGAAGTGGAGGAAAGGAACTGTTTATGGTGCTTTGGTTACTCTATTGAGTCATAGGGAGCTTTGGATTCATAATTTTGTTAAAGAAGTGCATGAATCTTTGCAAGTCTCGGCTAGTATGCAATCAGAAAAAGATATGTGATTGTTGATATTACTTGGCAGTTTCCAATGGAGGGTTTTGTTAAGGTTAACATTACTGGTTTTGCTTACAGGTTAGGTGTTTGTAATTCTTTTAAGGCTGAACTCTGGGGTGTCTTACGGGGACTGGAACCAGCTTGGAATTATGGGTTTAGGAAGGTGGTTTTGGAAAGTGACTCTTCTAGTATGGCACTGTGCTCACCTCTTTAGGTGCAGTAGCTCATGAACGTCATCTGATTGCTCGCATTTGTAAGCTTTGATGCAGAGAGATTAGATTGTCAGATTTCATCACACTTTCAGAGAAGGGAACGTTTGTGCAGATTGGATGGCGAATTTTATCTTGGATAACAATGAGAATTTAGATTATTTCGTTAGCGGAGAGCCTCCTCCTGGAATTCAACTGTTGTTCTTGGCTAATCTTGTTGCTATGAGCAGACTTCGTACGTTAATTTTTCAGTAGTTTTTTTTTGTTTTCTTTTCTTTAGTGGGCTTAGGTCCTATGTTTTACCAAAAAAAACTCTTAAAAAATTAATTCTGTCAATACTAATTCTTTTAAAATAGTTTTATTAAAATTTAAATCAAATATGTATTAGCCAGTAACTGAGGAGAAGACTTAGAAAATTATCCAATATATAGTATTGTTCGTTGATATTGGTTGATCGTTGAAGTTTTAACTAAGTTTGGTTTCATGTCCCTTTATATAAATTTATATTAGAAGTGATTTTACTTTAAATCATTAAATTGTAAGTTGCCTTTGTAGGCTATGAACATAAAAGAGGGAAAAATTAAATTTTTTATGCAGAAGAAGCAACCTTTGCCCACCCTCAATCATGTTTTTTTTTTTTTTTGATAACATTAAGGGGCGAAGCCCCACCCTCAATCATGTTTAACCCATGAATCATGCAATAGACATGTTAGGGTTTAAAGTAGATACCTTTATTCGGGTTATTATTCCTGATCAAATGTGTTCTTGATCAATTCTTCAGACTTGAAGAACACAAGTCCTCCGATGGAAATCCACACCACCTTGTTGTCTTGTAAGAGAAGTATTCTTCTTCGAATGCCCAATCTCCTTCAATGGAGGTTGCTAGACTTAAGAGAAGAATAGAGATTGGGTAGTGCCTTTGGTTATTCCAAGAGAGAGATAGCCGCCACACTGATTTGTGTGTTGGCTAAGGTTTCAGTGGAGAAAAACTAAGGAAGAAGAGGGGCTATATATAGATGTGGCGACTCATTAACCTAAGACTAGTTCAAATCAGCGCCCTCATCAAATCCCAATCTTATTGGGTAATTTCCTTAATTTTACCCAATCAATCCAATTGATTAGTTTCCCCAATTTCAGCCAATTAATTTAATTAATTGGTTTCCTTAATTTTATCCAATCAATCCAATTGATTGGTTTCTCAAATTTCAGCCAATTAATCTAATTAATTGGTTTCCTTAATTTTGGTCAATCAATCCAATTGATTTGTTTCCCTAATTTTAGTCAATTAATTTAATTAATTGATTTCCTTTAATTTTAGTCAATCAATCCAATTGATTTGTTTCCTCAATTTTAGTCAATTAATTTAATTAATTGGTTTCCTTAATTTTGGTCAATTAATCCAATTTATTTGTTTCCAATAATCTAATTGATTTGTTTCCAATCAATCTAATTGATTGGTTTCCTTTATTTTCTCCATCTTCAAAAAATCTAATTTAATGACTATATTTAAATTCCAATTTCAGATTCGAAATTCAAAATTAGAATTTAAATTAATTTTATTTAAATTCAAATTTCAAATTCGAAATTCGAAATTAGAAGTCAAATTAATTTTATTAATTTAACATTTAAATTAATTAGGTTACATCATGGCTCAAGTCCAACTTGACTCATGATGCCACCTACTCTCTCTTGGCCCAATATGTGGGCTTTTCCAACTTAGGCCCATTATGCCTTATTGGGCCCAAAACTCATTTGCTAGAATTCAAGACAACTTAAGGTGTTTGTGTGCGACCCATCAGGCCCAACATAGCCACTGACATAAATGGGCTTGGGCCCATTGGGCCCAATCCATCTAATGACAACACAGAGCACTAGCAATGCTTTGTTGTCCCAGAGCTAGTTGAGTTCATCGAATGATCAACCTGTTATACCTATTTGGTTACCGTGTGAATTGTCCTTTCGTATCAGTTATCCATCCCATTGACCTAGGTCAAGGAAAATGTATCAACCCCTATGGTCTAGGGTTAGCTTTTGCCGAAACAGGGAATCTTCATTTACAGACTCTAAAGAACGGGCCATCTCATGACTCCTTTACTATGCATAGATTCTCGAGTCCCATAAATGTCATCCCGGTTTCACCGGTTTATGGATAACCTAATCTCTCACAGAGATTGACGAATTCCTTTAGCTTGTCACACTAGCCCTGAGTACTTAGGGCATGCCCAAAAGTATACCTACGAGTCTCCATTTTTCAGGCAGACAAGATATACAATCAAAGCAAGCCTTCCAGAGCACAGGTCTATATGACAACGTCAGGTCTAAGGAAAGACACACCCAAATAATAAGAGACATTACCTATTGATACTATCTGTGAGATTTCCTTGTAGTGTCTCTTTGTGGATCAGTTCAGTGCGAGCTATTCTCCAATAGGTCCACCCACGAGTCAGCTAAGACATCTCTATGTCTGCAGCTCACGAGGACTCTACCTTGCATCTCCATGCAAGTAGCTGAGTCGTGCTAGTCTTACCCGAGATAACCAATGCCCATTATCGGTATCTCTAGACTAGGAAGATATTTCTGGCAATCGACGTGTGGTGTCATTGAGCCCTCATGATCGTGATCCCTATCACTGATCCTCAATGTGACACCCGTTCTATTCCAAGGGCTTTATCCAGTTACTCATATTCAATATTTGAGACATGCAATATGAAACAAGATAAAGAATGATTTTATTCATAAAATTTATTCATAACTAATAAAGAAGTACATGGGTCCATCTGACTCTCAGATTGTCTCTAGGACACCTATGTACTAACATAAATAAGATCAATTATTTTAAACTGACTTTTAAAATATTATTATTAAAAGGTAAATTAATTTTTTATATTAATTCTTCAAATATAATTCTTTCAAACTCAATTCTTTAAAAAGGAATCTATCCCTATATAACAAATTTGAGTCATCATTCTTGAGCCTGAAATAACAGTAGTCTCCTTCTCACATAACTACATGTCTTTCTCATCTGTGACACGTGTTTTCAAAGCTTCTATATCAAATAACATTAATGTTATTCATCTTTAATTAATTATTCATTTAAAAATTCTTTTTTACTTAATTTTTTTAAACAATACTCGAATTTCTTCAATCGACATTAGACATGATGTACTATTTACAAGTCACCAATTAATCCATATTTTATCAATTAAACCAATTTTTGAGAATTTTAGTGAAAAATTTAAATGCCTGTATTTTGATATTTTAATTAATTTTTTATTATAAGGGAAAATAATATTCTAAAATTAAACTATTTTTTCCTTAAACTTTTCATATATTTCACATGCATTTCAAAATATTTATATAATGTGCCGAATAATTGTTAGTTTTATTAAAATTTAAGTCAAACGAAACTAAATCTTAATCAATAACTGAAGAATATACTTGAAAATTTATCTTAAATATAATGTTGGTTGACCTAATAAGGGGACTAATCTCATAAGTTGAGCCTAATCCAATTCGGAATATTTTTGGCAGAAGTTTGTTAATCCCATGATCTCTGGCTTTCAAGTAGGATGGTAACTTGGGACAGAACTTGGATGCTACAAGTTTGAATGGTATGATTGGAACGAGAAAGAGATATGTCCATGTAAAGCATTTCGATGCTCAAATCAGTGTTTGAGTAAATGAATATGTAATATAGAGAAGATAAATGTATCTTGGTATTTGCCTCTCGAATTATAATGAGCGGCATGACCTGCTTGTAGGCTCGATTGGCTGCCTTTGTGTGATGGTTTAGTTGATATGCCTTCTGATGGACTTATTTGGTGGCCTTTAAAGCTTACCTCTTTAGTGAGATGCCTCTTCATGAACAACATTGCTAAGACTTAGAAGCAAGCTTGTATATTCCATTTAGTCTTTGGATGGATGAGGTGATAATTAGCTTTAAGCTTTTTCTAATATGTGGGATAACATATATGCGCATCTTACATATTTCTTTAGGATTGCTTTGGGTTTGATTGCTTCTGTGCTCTCTATTAAGAATAATGGTTTAGAAGTCCCACATCATGTATATCTCATTGTATTTTCTTTCCTTTAAGTTATATAATAGAACCTTGTTAGGAATGTGGCTTCCATACTCAAGAGGGGGTGAATTGAGTATTACAAGATTTTTGCAAAAGCCCTCTTCTAGTTTCTAAATAATCATTTCAAGTATACTTTGATATGTGGAAAGCTAATCAATACATTCAGACAATCCATAATATATAATATATCACAAGTATAGAACTTATACTAGCACATACAAGATATCAAAGAAGCAATTAAAGTGCTAGAAATAAAGAGTTTAGAGTTTAGAGAATTGCAAACACAATATATCCTGATTCAGTCCCACCACTTGTGACCTTCGTCCAGACTGAAGCCGCTCGATCAACTCTTTCACTAATGGTCAAGCTTCACGGGTGCTTGACAAACCTTTACAATCTTCCAAGACTTCGAGTTCTTGGATACCTTTCAATCTCCAAGTTTACGGGTACTTGGCAACCTTACAATTCACTCCAAATTTACTTAAGTATTTGGTCACCTCTCAAACAATGAGTCTCACAACCTTTTCAACTCAAGAATACAAGGAGGGAAATATGTGGAAATGAATATACACTCTCAAAGTGTGGATATACAACTTGAAGCACTATGGGTATATGGATTTTCAAAATATGAGCTCAAATATGTTTGATCTTTGAAAGATATGAAAGAATATGCAAGTGATAGTGTAGAAGCTCTCAAAGTATGTTTAATATGTGTAGGAATGATGCCCAATGTTTTTGAGTCATTGTGAATGCATATATAGTGTTTTCATTGAAAACTAACCGTTGGAAAACTAGCCGTTGGAAAACTAGCCATTTATAGCCGTTGGGATCTCATTCAAAAAACTAGCCATTTTATAGCTGTTTATAGCCGTTGGGACCACTTTTGAAAAATTAGCCGTTTTATAGCCGTTGGAATATGTTGCAGTGGTAATCGATTCCCAACTTGACAGCAAAAACATTGTTTTGTATTTTGGCTATAATTTGAGTTATACTTGTCGGATTGATCTGATCTTGGTCTCTTTGGAAAGATAAAAGAGATATCTACAACTTTTATGAAGAACACATGATCCAAATCCATCATCTTAGATACGAAAAATTGTATGGAAGGAAGCAGCGAAATTAAGCAACAAATTTTAAGTTCAAATGTGTTCTAGCTTGCTTCCAACTACTTTTTGTGAAAGATCTTGACTTGATAAATATGTTTTGAAGTTATAAAATATGTCAAGGATCTTTTCCATGGATTTTTCAAATTTCTTTCAAGTATATGAAGGTTATGATTATGCAATTTGAAAAACATGTTTACTTTAAGAAAAACTTTGAGCTCATGCAATGCAATCTATCATATACCCTCACATATATTCTAAGTCTTAAAGATATATTCTAAATATAATTTTAGACTTAGCTTCATGTCTTGTGTCTTGGATCTTTTCTTGAACTTGATGCTTTGACTTGTTGAATATGACAATGCTTGACACTTTGTTGGTTTTGATCATTTTTCACCATGGTTATGATATTGAGCTTCTCTTAGATGTTGTCCATGGTTAGTTATCTTTGATCTTGGTGTTGCTCTTCCAATTATTCCTTGTTGCTCTTGATCAAAGCTTTTCTCTTTTTGTTGTTGCCACTTTGTTATCATCAAAACATACCTTGTATTTACAAACCTCCCCTGTGTAGTTTAGACACACGAATTACTCACAAAATTTTCGGATCTTGATATTTAACATGGTATCCAGAGCCTAACAAGAGAAATTCTAATCTACTTTCCCTTATTTCTTATTTCCATAATTTTAATATGATAATAGAGAGATATCATCCTCTATAAGGGATTTTCACTGCCATCGTTAGTTTCCAGCACCACCGACCACAACCACCGTCGTTCGTAACTGAAAAAGTTTTTCGGGGATCGTTTTGATCAAAAAGTATGTCAACGGAATTAGAAGGAGCCGATCTACCCAACACCATAGGACCTACCGTCAAAAGAGATCCCACATGCTCTCCGTTCTCATCACCATCACTTTACTGCCCGTTTTCGTGGTTCAGATCTCCCTATTGTTGCAGCGTTCTGGCTTGTTCAGTTCGTAGGTGCTACCATCGCCCCTGTTCCAGCCTCGTTCATCAATTAGTTCATCCTGTTCGTGAAGGTGTTGTTCGTTCTTACTGTTACTCGTTTGTTGTTTGCTATCATCGAAGCCAGCAACCACCATAGCCTCGTTTCTGTTCGTGTTCTGTTGTTGGACAGACTGTCGCATTTTGCTGTTCGCATGTTAATGGATCTGCCATCGAACCAGCATGCCATCATCGTAAGACCACCAATCCGTACCTATTCGTGTGGATATATGGTTTTTGCACCACTTTGTCTCTTAGTTTGCTTCGGTTCTACCGCTGCATCTTTGGCTTCTCATCCCGTTACCTCTTAATCTTATTTTTCATTTTTGTGGATTTTATTCAAGTTTGATCTGCCATGATTTGATCTCTATTTTTCAGTTTTCCATTGTTTGGCATATTGTTCTGACTAGGCTTGTATCTGGCCACTTTAATTTCATTTCCACATGTTTGTTGTGTTTTCAGTGTTTTTATTTGTGTTTAGCATTATTTTGGTCTTTCATTAAGGGGGAAACCAGTGTTGCTCGCCAACTATTTGATGAAATTCTTGAGAGGGATCTGTTCAGTTGTCTTTGTCAACGTCTGTCGTGGTCATCCGTACTACTAGCTTTATAGACTAATGGTCATTCCCGATGATTTGTTGTGCTACCAATTTTTCCGGCTTATGTTTCGTGAAGCTTCATTTTTAATCTTCTTTCTTCCCAAAATAAAGTGTTCATGTTATTCACCCTCCATCTTGAAGGGTAGTGTTAAGAAGTTCCTCATTTATGGGGAGTATCGTTCATGCTGCTAATGTTCATTCCAGTAGCGCAGTTGTTTTGCCGATGTTCATCACGACACGTTGATGGTCATTCCAGTTCACGTGTCTTTGCTGATGCTCATTTCAGCACCCTCCATGTTGCTGATATTCATTCTAACTGTCGATGTTCATTCTGGTCGTCCATGTTGCGGATGGTCATTCCAGCATAGTTGTTTATGCCGATATTCATTCTGAAACCGTCCATGTTACTGATGATCATTCTAGCATAAATATTTTAGCTGATGTCCATCTCAGCAATGTTTCATTTCATCGATGTCCATCCCGAATCCATTTTACCACACTGTTGATTTTGGTTCCTCTCTGTAGGAGATTTATTTTGATGTTATGTTTCTTAGTCTTTCTTATTCAAGCTTATTGTATTCGATTTATATGCTCCAGCTTGAGGGGGAGTGTTAAGAATATTGGTAGAATAGAAGTTTAGAAGTCCTACATCATATATATCTCATTGTATATCTTTTCCTTTAAGTTATGTAATAGAACCTGTTTTGTGTAGTTTAGACACATGGATTACTCACAAATCTCTGGGATCCTGATATTTAATAGGATCCATGGACTTCTATTATAATTTGTAGCCCATATTTCTCGTTCAGATAAAGCATTTTACATTCAACTATTATCCTGGATGTTTCATGTCTCATTGACGATTATTCTCCGGTTGATATTAACCGTGAAACCAACTGGATCACTCCATGAGTGGAAAGTTTTATCGTATATTCCTAACATTTTTGTCACAAGAGAATTGGAACTCATGCTTAGTCCTCCAATTAGAAACAACCCCTTTTGGTAGTTCACTCCTAATTTTACTCCATGGTGTGTTTGTTAATATTCTATTCCAATATCGTTGGAGAAAAAAATAAGAAAAAGAAAGAAGCAATATTACAAAAGTATGTTCAAGTAAGGGGTTCGCGGTCAGGATTGGATCGATTTTGAAGCAAAAATCATCTAATCCAATCCCTTTGGTTTGATATTTTTCCAAATCTGATCTAATCCAATCTAATTTTATTTGGTTTGGATTGGATCAATTTTCAATTTTTTGAAAAGTCTAAAATTTCAGCCATAGTAAAACAAGTCTAAAAATTCATGAAGTGTTAAAATAGAGTAATAGACAATAAAAACTAAAATAAGATAGTTTGCTATCAGTAACATCCAAGATTCTCTGTCTACAAAACAACAAGATTCCAAGTCACCATCTTTCTCTTCCATAATTCACTCTTTTAACTTGCTCAATGCTCACTCTATTGTCTTCAAAATAACCAGCAAGACAACAACTTTCATGAAAATAAGAGATTAAGAGAGGGTTCAAGCAACAAAAAATTTAAAATAAATACATGAACAATTGAAATTAAAAAATAGCAACTTACATCATCAACTTTTAATCGAAATCCGCACCAAAATTATCATTACCTTTAGAGGAGATGGAAGGGACAGCGACAATGGTGCAGTGGAGGGAGCCTCTGGATTCTGGAACGAAAGTGGGTTCTTCAGACAGAAGAGGCACGACACGGGTGGGTATGAATTTAGGAATAGTCCATTCTAGAATTTGAAACAAAGGGAGTTACTGAACTAGTTGAAAAGGGCATTAACGAAATTTCAAAAATAATAAATACATAATACATTGGATCGATTTTCACCAACTAAACTGAAAAACGATCCAATCTAATTCTAATATGTGATTTTTTTTGGTTTTCGGTTTTTCAATTTTTAGTTAATTTTATTATTGATTTCTCGGTTCGATCACTGCGGTTTGAATCGGTTTGGATCGGTTAATGAACAACCCAATGTTCAAGTTGAGTAATTGAGAAACAATTCCTTTTTTATGTGTCTAACAAAATTTTTTCTCCAATAATTTCAAAAACTGAAAAACTTTTGAAAATTCAACTCAATAACAATCAAATTCTACGAGAAGGATAATTTTTAGAATGAAGATTATGCAATCAACTGTTAGCTGAACATTATGTTCATCAGTCCTTGGATATTTTATGGTACTTAAAAAGCATGGAATTTCAAGTTGGAATAGGATAATGGAAGACATGGACTTGACATGGAACGACATATTTTCACTACCTAGCAATTTGCTTGAAGTCAAATATTGAAATTTGTACTACAATTCTAGTCAGGCGCAGCGCAATGCATGGACAATATTTTGTGATCATAATAATATTACTATATTAGTCATATAATATTGTGTCTTCCTAGAAGTTATATAGCACAACATCTAACGCAAAAGGATTGGATGGAAAAAGTAAAAAAATAATTCTGCTTACCAAGAACTAGTCATTTACAGTTTCGAGCGATAGTATCATTCAATATAAAAACTTGTGCAATTATTGGCTAACAAAATAGGAATTGCTTGTGCATGAAGATGCGGAATTCGTGAAATATGGAAACATTATTTATTGATCAAAGTTGAGAATTTTTTAGCCAGCCCTGTCTCCTTCAAAGAAAAGATATTCTTTAATAATTAATGGGTTTTATTATTCTCCTTCAACATAAGATAGGTATCTTATGTTGTAGAGATAAAATGGGTGGGTCCCACCATTACAAGAAAAAAGAAAAAAAAGAAAAAGGTGAGGTGCGGAAATCGAAGTGAGAGAGTAGGAGAGAAGTAATCTTATGCAAAAGGAGAGTAATATTTCCCATAATTAATATGTGTTTTTGTTTTTCTTTGGTACATCCAAGGAGATAGCAGCCTAAAACTCCAGAAATCCAGTCACTGGATCAGATAAGCAAGCAAAAAAAGTGCTTTATTTTTTGTTTTAATAACTTCACATGAGAGTTAGAGAAAGTCAGAAAGAACAATCAAGATCAGCAATGTAGAATGATACTTCTGAAAGATATACAGAGAATGTGAAGGACATGTGATTTTCTTTCATCTTCTGCAGACTCTGCATATTATCCCAGCATAGCCCTGAAATAGTTGAAATGTCAGTAACACTCTTGGGCTATTCCTATCTGTATTTGGATTGATAAAATAACATGAAATTTTGGTTGATTGGTCAAAGTATCTTTATTTTTTTAAAAATATTAATATGCCCCACTTTGAAAATTATTTACCAATTTAATCTTATTCTGACCTAAGTTGATCACATCAGCCACGTAAAATACTCCAATATTAAACGTAGCGTGATTTCATTTATCCTTTAATCAAAGTTGACCGCATGAGTTGGGGCGGACTGAACTTGTCTCTTCCTAAATTTTAATTTTATTATTAGGAAAAAAGAAGTATCATTTAAAAGGACACAACTGTGTAAATTTGTATGACTGGTCATACTTTGTTTAAATTTGAAAAGTTGTTTTTTTCGCTCCCCTCAGTCACATCGCTGAGGTGTAAAGTGAAAAAAAGCCACTTTTCATTTTCAGAATTACGAGTATGACCGGTCATATTCTGTGTAAGTCACTAAAAAGACACAACTTGCATCCTTTTAAATGACACACACTAAACCCTTATTATTATAATCTAAAATAATATTTTTAAATAATAATAACTTATTAATGTTAATAATTAACCGCTTTTCTAAAAATACTCATAATAATTAATTCCTCTTATTAATCTTAATAAATAGTTTCCATTTTTCTTATATTGCTGGAAAAAATTATTTCATGTAAAAAAAATAACTATGTACTAAAGATAATATATAATTATAATGGTAAAATTATTTTTTCTCTCTCCGTCACATCAGTCGACAATATCTGAAGAGAGAGAAAAATAAAATAACTTTAATATTATAATTATGTACTACACGTAATACATAGTTTTTTTTTTTTTGCATGAGATGATTTTTTTTCAGCACCATAAGAAAAGGATTTCCGTAATTAAATTTATAATTTTAATATTTTATTTCTTCCCTCACCTTAAATTCTGGGTTCACCATTGCGCATGATCCCGTCGAAGATGAATGAAATCATGCTATTGTGTAAAGTTGAAGTTTAGGGCAGCGCCATGTAGTTGACTTTGACTAAAATGAGATAAATTGATAAATAATTTTCCAAATGAGATAAATTGATAATTTATATTTTTAAAATAAAATTTCAAATTTTATTTTTACTTGTGTATATCTTTAAGAAAGAGAGAGCAGTGAACTACTTATTTACGTGTATTTACTATATAAAATTAATTGATTGGTACTTGGTACAATGTTAGTTGGCAATGATCACCAAGTTGCTTATACCTTGCAACAATGGTGGAAGACTTCCTCAAATATTTTTTTTTAACTTTCTTGTTGTTTTTGCCGTTTTTGGTATTGTCAACTACTTTTCATTAACTATCCATTTATTCTTTTAAGTACTCTTTTGTCTATAGGAAGCTATATATACTACTAGCCTAGCTGTTAGGGTCAGTTTCTTATTATGCCAGTAACCTCTCATGCATTTGCAAGTCCTTCTTTGCATGTGCATCATGTTAAATACTACAGCAATAGTGGTAGCCATGAGTTTCACAAAAGTCTTTAATAAATCTCCTTGAAGTACCAGTTAGAAGAGAATGAAAGCAAGAAAGATATGAAGACTATTTCTTTCACAAAGAAAGTTGGGGCACATGGGAGAAGATACTTATCTTATCTGGTTAACATTTTGAAAAGTATACATATATTAGTAATTGATCAATAGTACAGAAAGCACATGACAAATGTATTGAAGGCCACTCAAAACATTGCACACCAACTCCAAAACATATTGTGGGGTAGAATATCACCCAAGCCAAAAAGTTAGGGGAATACAGTAAAGATAACAACCCCATAAACAAAGCAAGAGAAGGAAAAGGGGTAGGTGGTCCTACACACCCTTTTACAAGTATCCCACACAGGCTGTTAAAGGGAACCAAATAATGCAAATTCTGATGGGTCACATGGACTAGAAAGCAAACTGACACCACACATGCCCTTGTTTCCCAATTGCACATGCACATGGTGACTGTTCCCTAAGTCTCCCACCACTTAATAACAACACATCCTAAACCTTTTTTTTTCTTGAACTATGCAATGAAAAGCACACACAAACTACATTAAAATTCTCACAACATCTCACAAATAAAAAAAATAAACAAAAACATTTGGTCCTATCTAATATTATACACAAGGATTAACTGAAAGTAAACTATAGTTAGCACATTACATATGCTATTAAGCATACATAACTTTTTTTATGTCTTGAGCTCTTCAGGGTCAATCTCTTGTTCCTTATTTCTCAGTTGAGATTGGATTTATAAAGAGGGCTCTATGGTACAATGGGGACGAGTTGCCAATAATGTGCATTGCAAGTGCCTGTGGCAAGTGATTAAGTGGTCATTGGTGAGTCCAGCTGCTTGCATAAATGAATGAACCACTGTTGGACCAACGAACCTAAAGCCCCTCCTAACCATGTCTTTGCTTATGCTCTCTGATTTTGATGTCTTTACTGGGATCTTGTGGCCAAACTTGTATTGGGTGGAGATAGGTTTGTGATTGACAAACCCCCAAATGTACTTGTCAAATGAACCAAAGTTTTTCTTAACCTGTAATTCAACAATTTTCAAAAGCAAATATTAGCAAATGCTTAGTAAATAGAAATGTTTATTGCTTGATTTGTATTATCAGCTAAATGAACAAAAATTATCACCCCCCCTCCCTTTCCTTCTCCTCATCAAAAAAATACTCCCTATTAAACTCAGAGTAATGAGGGTAAAGATAAGGACAATTCTTGCCTCCAGTCTTATTCTTGCATATTTGTAAAGAGACGGTTTCCGTGATTTGAACACGTGACCTTTTAATCATAAAGGAGAAGATTTATGACTAATCTAGACCTACCCTCTTTCTTTCTCCTCATCAATGAAAAACTTTTTTTTTTTATACTTCATTAAAATTTAATTGCTAACTAATATTAAAAAACAGCAACTAAAATTTTGTAATATATGACAAGTTGATGTGGTTTAAAAATTTGGCAGAGATCAATCAACTCATGTGGGGTCAGGCATGAAAGTTCTAACCTATTGGAACATGCTTGTCTGTAGCTTACTTGTCAGTGGGTGAATTAAAGAGAAAATAATAAGATGTAACTGTAAACAAATTTCCATTAATACTATTTTAACTAGCTGTGCTTCCCTTCTAGAATATTCACTTAAACCAGCTCAAACTACTGTTTAGGGGGGACATGATATGTAAAGAAGAGAGACCAAGTAAAAAAGAGTGATGAAAAGGGCACATTTTTTAAGGCTTAATCCTTGCTTACCTCTAAAATTTGGTTAGCATTATCAACAACTCCTCGAACTTTGCTTATATCAATGCCATATTCTGAACTAATAGACATCATTTGCTTATCAGTAAAGTTGGCCACAATTTCTGCATCAAATTCTGAAAATGCAGCCCTGTACATAATTTAAAATTATTACTTTCCTTCCTTTAAAGGACAAACAAAAAATATGTTTATGTTGGTGCATATGCAATTATGTATATGAATGCCTTTTTAGCAGAATCAAACCTGAAATCTAGGCGTTTCTTCAAAGTTGAGGTCCAATCAGATCCAACCTGAGCGCCACTTAAAACTAGAAGTTCAAACAACATCCTGAATGGACAATAGTGTTTTTGTTAGTCATCATCATTTTGTGTTTGGTGTGATTTGTGTGTTTGTGTGACAGAAAAAGAGAGTAGTGGGGGTTTACTTGTCATCATGAACTGGAACTCCCCATTCTTCATCATGATAAGCAATATAGATGGGATCTATTTATCATAAGAGACATTGAGATTAACACATTTTGTTTTCAGATTAAGCACCATTGCACTGAGTATAAAAAAGGATATGAATTTGTATCAAAATATTTGCTATGAATTACCTGAATTGGCTGTTATAAAGCTGCATCTCTTCTCCTCCTCAGTTGTCTTTGATGTCAAAGTGCTTGAAGGATCAAGAGGAACAACTCTCTCAAACTTTGCAGACTTTGATCTTCCATAATGTGCAATCTTCATTTTTCTTTGTGCCTGTTGCAGTGCCATTTGTTCCCTCCTCACTGCAGCTATGCTCCCTGGGGAGTTAGTGATCAAAGAGGAAGAGTAACTCAATGATGCCTCTATAGAAGCAGAAAGGCCTGAACCACATGACCCTTCCTTAAAACTCTTGGACTTTTTTCTCTCTAAAGTTGGAGTTTTTATCGAGTTTCTTGGGATTATTACAATCTTTTCAGAACTTGAATTCAGCCCATTATTGTCATTGCCTCTCTTTATTGCTGGAGGCCTTGGGGACTTTGACTTTGGAGAAACTGGGGGTGTCAATGAAGTCTTGCTTGGAAGTGGTAGTGGTGGTGGAGAAAGTGACTTTGGTGTCACTTTCTTAATTGAATTTCTCCTTTCAAGGTTTGGTACACGATTACAAGTTGGTTGAAGGACTGGCCTTCCATTGATTCTAGCGACTGAAGGTGTGGTGGTGGTAGTGGCTTCTATGCCTAAAGTGACTTTGGTCTTGAAGCTACTCATTATGTGTGCTTAATTGGAAAGTGTGATTTTGAGGAAGAGTGTTAACAAAGAAAAGGACTAATGTTAATGGATAAGGAGAGGAATAGCAGAATGATCAGAGGAAAAGAGAGAAGAAATATGAAGGATGTGATGAGGGATTGAAGGAGAGGGAAGGGAAGGATGTGGGGTTTTATAAACTGTAGGGAAGGTAGGGACAGATAGAGGGGAAGTTGTAACATGGGAAGGTGGGGATCTGCCATACAACCTCTTGTGAGGGGCATTACTTTTTGCAAACTAAACCACGAGGGGTGAATGTGACACACGCCACTTGGCAATGTCTCAAGATGATTATTGTTATTAATTCTTATGATGAATATTGGTATTAGATTTATCAGGTTTTAATTCGTAGAGAATCATATATGGAAGCTTATTAGAGGATTCGTTGGGTGGGATAATATTGTGATGTGCTGGAATCAACACCAACCATTTTTATTTTCATTTTTACATGTAACTTCCCCCATTTCAAAGTATATGCAGTAGATATGTGTCTTCTTAAGAATTTTTAGTGTTGGAGTGATGGATAAGAAGGATGAAAAGGCAAGAAAAAGACCAATCAATGGGTCCATTCTTTTTATCTGTATGGAATCTCACTCTTCTTTTTCTTTCTCCCTATGTATGTAGAGGTAGGATCTTTTGATACTGGTGTCAAATTTGAAGTTTGACACCTCATCTGAGAGCCGTCAGATCAAAAAAGATCAACGACTCTGATTTGTAAGCATATGACACCGTTGATCTTTTTTGATCTAACGGCTCTTAGATGAGGTGTCAAACTTCAAATTTGACACCAGTGTTAAAAGATCCTTAGCTCATGTATGTAATACTAGAGTGCATCAACTATTAAAGTTAGTCTATTTACTTCTTTATGGTTAATGTGGGATGAGTTACACTTATTTCTACCTTTAGTGAAATATGTATTAGGGGAGTATTGAAGATATACTTGTATGAGGTCCTTTATAAGAACCATTACAAATTGAGCACTGAGAACAAAGGTTATTTTGTGATTAAATTAAACGGTGTTGTAACTATAAAATAAGAGAGACTATTTTGTGGGGGGTTTTAATGACACTTAAAGTGAGAAATTTTCTCTTTTTTTTTGTTCTTATATTTCTGTACAACTTATGTTTTTATGTATTTTCCAGGGAAACTTAATTTTATATGCTTTTCAAGAGTGGTCCTAACTACTGATATTAACTTACACTTCATGAAAATAATGGAAGATATCTCGAGTTAAAGAAATTTTGAGTCTTAATCCTTACAGGTTGGATGAATGACTTGTTCACTTGGATTGAAGATATGATATGCCTAAAAGTGTAGGCTCTCATAGTCATATGGCTAGTTACAATTCTCTCTATAATATATGATCTTCTCACCAATCAAGATATCTTTGCATTTTTAGCTTCCCTTATTGGAAGGTTTCATCTCTAGTATCTGTCATTTTCTTAAGTTAAATAATATGGAACCAAATCTTATAAAAAAAAAAAGGACCAGTGGACATAAGATAGAAATCTCAAGTCTCAATTTATTTAACTAGAAGAAAGGTCATAATGCTCTAGACCCCTTTCGTTTAATTTTTTTATTGAGTTTTTTTATACATCATCATTCAACCAAAGGAGTTATTGAACTAAAATATCACTTAATTGAAAGTTAAGGGATGAATTTGATAAGCATCACTTCAACCCAAAATCTTAAGACGTTGGGTGAAGAAATATTAATTTTTTTGTATCTCTCTAACACACACTTTTACCTAAGAGTCTTTTAGGCTTGAAGCATGAATATGGCACAAGCTCATTTTTTGTTTACCTTATGCTTTCTTTAATTCCACGTGAAATTAGGAGCAGTGATAATCGAATTCATGTCCATTTAGTCACTCCAGATCTAATACCATATAAAGAATCATTTCAACCAAAAACATTAAAAGACATACGTGAAATTTAATAATTTTGTATTTCTGAAATAGAATTGACATGAAAGTCAAAGTTTGGTATTAGTGGCTGGTTCAGGGGAGAAAATCAAAATATGGATTTCTTTTCTTTTCTTTTTTACTGATCGAATGTCCAGATTTCAATACAAACTAGACTTTATTTTACCTCCATAGACTTGTAGCCATTCTTTTTACCTTTGCTTCCAAGTGAGACTTCATTATTCCATATGGGAAGAACAGAAGAGAGATGTGTAAAAAAGAAAGTACCTGCAGGCATATAGTTGTTTTTCTATATCTAAATTCTGTAACTGTCATTGAATCCTCAACCAGGGGGAGCTGGTGATAGGAAGGGATAGTCTTTTTAGATTTGAGTATTTATTTTAATTTTTTGGTCATATAATTAAGGGATTTGCATTTGTCATTTAACATGACACAACAAACTTTTCTACACACACAACATTTTGTGGGACCCACACTTTTTGAAGAAAAAAAAAAATTACGGCACGCAAAACAAATCTCTATAACATTACACAATCACTTTTCCTACAACATAACTCTTATAAAACCCTATAATTAAGTATTGCATTAATAATTACATACAGGACTCAAAGTCGAAATCATTACATAAGTTAGAATAATTCCTAGTCAATTGATTCACCTGTTTGATGGTGTTAGAATCAAATTTTGGTTATTGTTATTGTTAGCTACTTTCATAGATGCCGAGTGGTAACAAACTAACAACAATGTTACGTGGACAACGATTTTGATAGTACTTAATTGAACATATGTTAAGTTAATAGCTACCATGTTCTTATACCTATCTTTACGCAAGCATGTAGCATAAAACGAGGAAAGGCATCTCACTTTATAAAATTCCCTGCAGGTTATATTCCCTTTTCCTTTTATAATGCGTGATTGATTATTCGCTGACTACTCTGTAACTTTTATAACTTTGGTTGGTAGTTACAAGTTCTTTTTCGTTTTTTTTTTTTGGGTACAGGTAGTTACAATTTCTTAAATACTGTATACAATGTATCTTGATAGAACCATTTTTGGAAGAAGGTAAAAGTAGTTGCATGCTTTATGTATCTCCAAATAAATAAAGTTGTAAGTTTTTTTTTTTGAAATTGTTCCAAGAGTATCTCCTAGCCGAAAAGCCAAGGACTAATTCCCTCGACGCGACCGTGGGTACAACCTTTTTCAACAAAGCGTTTTCTATATATACGGCCAAGAATCGAACTCCTATAAGCATATTTAAAGGATCCAGTTATCTACCAACTGTGTCGGACCTTGTTAGTTAAAGTTGTGCGCTTTAAAAAAAGAAGAGAATTTTGAGAGTGAAAATATTTATTACAACTAATTACATGTGGAGTCATTAATATATATATATATATATATATATATATATATTATTAATAACTTCACATATATGTATATACTAAATAAATATATGTGTATATAAATTAAATTATTTTAACGAAGACAAGGGACAAATGATGGTAAACTAGACCCCAAATGCATTTTGGAAATAGCAGCGTTTTGTTACTTTTGCCCAATATGCATTTTACATATTTGATCCTAATGGATCAATGTTGCCTGTTGGATTTATGGACTGGTAGTTGATGTGTATAATGATCCTATAGGGTAAATCTTAATTAGAGATTTAATTTAAGGATTTAAATGTCATAATTAGATTTAGTGAGTGATTCCGAGTATTTTGACTGTAATCATGACTATGTTATGAACAGTGCGTTCTGCCGGAGAATTTACAGTTTTGTGAATTAACCGGTAGAGCTTAAAAAGAGCAAAATAATTTTAGAGGCATAATTTGATAATTCTGACGAAAAATATGAGTTCAGAACGAAAAATTGTATAGTCTGGCACTTTCCGTGAAAATCTCGTGAATAGTGTTTCTACCGGGTATTTTGTACTGCTGTTTAAGCAACCGGTAGAGCCCAGAAACAAATAATTGATGAAATAAGAATAAGAAAGTCCAATATATGCCAAGCAAGTCAATATAGGCCCAAGAAAATGATAAGTTTATAAGTGTTAAGTTTCAGAAATAAATAAAGTACAGTTAATGGTTCACAGTGCATTTCATTAAAAACGGTGCAGAAACGGTACTGCGAATTATGAATATTGTTCCTTAGGAAATAAAAAATTAATTTAAATAACTTTAGAAAAATAAAAATATATCCGTAGCTTTAAGTTAAGTTTCGGGTAAATTTAAGTGAAATACGCGATAGAAAAACATCCGACAAAAGGGCCACATGTGCCTAAATAGCTTGGCCACTTAAATGAATCACTATTCATTGCAAAAAATTCTTCTTCTCTCTCTTGAAGGGCCGAGCTTCAGCCATGGAAAAGGGGGAGGTTAGGGTTTTGCTTGTTTTGTTGATTTCTTCTTGAATTCTCAACCAAATCTTATGACCCACCACTTGAAATTGATTAGGAACCACTCAAGGAATCCATTGCACCTATCCATTTGAGCTATAGTTGAGTGTGTGAAGAGTTATTCCTCCTCTTATTTTCGGATTACTATTCATAGGAGGAGAAAAAGTGGGTTTTTGATGGAGCTTTGCTTGGAGGTTATTCTCTAGGCTTTGTACAAGTGATTAGAGGTAAGAAACCTCTAATTCTATGGTATTATTTTGTGATCTATGTTTTGAAAATTTGGAGCATGTTTTGAGTGGGAAATATTTGATGTTAGAAGGTGAAAATTATGATGGATTGTTGTTGGTTAGGAAGGATAGTGTTTAGTAAGCATTAATTTGTGATAAAAAATTTGAAAAGCCCTAGTGCACTTTTCCCCTAGGTTTCGGCCTTCATGGCTTATATAGGGTTCATCATGCAAATTTTTATTGTATGTTTGAAAAGGTAAAATATGTTGGAATGTAGTGTAAATGGATTAATTGGTGGAAATGCCAAAGTTGGAAAAAAATCCTACAAATACTTGCTCTATGTTGCGAACTATAGGATGTTTAGGGGTATATATATATTGGTTACATTTTATTCTAATAAAATGTGTTGCATTTTAATATACCAATGGATGAGCTAAGAAGTGAAATGCTTTGACAAATGGTGGAAAAATACCTTGAGTCCCTAAGGGTATGCCCGCGACTTTTAAAGAAAAATAGCATGATTTATGTGAAAAATTCTTAAGTAAATGCTTGACTAAATTAAAGAACGCCAACGGGTGTATAGAGGTCTAGACTTGTGTATTGGCATAGAATTGGCAAAAATATAAAGAAAGGAAAATAAGCGATAAAATGTATGCTTATGGAATAATCATGGTATTGCATCATTTTATTGATGCATTGTAAATTATTCTCTAGGTGTGCCTAGGGATTGAGAAGGATCGGAAATCTCTTGAAGCGACAAAAGTAACTCGGTCCACAAGTAAGCGTATTGGTAAAGCTTCAAGAGGTAAGCTCTATGTTTAAGGAGTCTTTTCCTGCTTGAGTGCTCCACCATGGTTAGTGAACTATGGTTGGACTGTATAACTGTGATTTAGATGCTTTGTATAGATGCATTCATATAGAGTTATTTGATAACATGATATGTTTTGCTCTGATATGACTTCTGTAATATGATTTCTGTAACAATCTCTGGCCATTGATTGTATAGTACCCGGATGTCCGCTTTGGGGTCCTCCCTCGGGACTGATGGTGTACGCCTCTGATATGTCTGGTTCCGCTTTGGGGTCCTCCCTCGGGAACACGTGCGTTGATTTCCGCTTGGGGTCCTCCCTTGGGAATGACGGCGCACATCTCTGATATGATATGGATATATGCTCTGTTCTGTTATGATATCTGCTATATGTTGTATTTGTATACTCTGTATCTGACTTTCATGCAGGAGTGAGCCAGGGGTATGGAGAATTCTCTATAAACCTGGAGCTTACTGAGATTTGTAATCTCACCCCTCTTTGGGGACATATTTTCAGGTGCCCAGATTCCCGGTGAGTCCTCACTAGGCAGGGACACGACACGTGGCTGAGGCAGTCGACAGTTCGGATTGTGAGTGGCTGTAGGCTACTACCTTTTGGAGTGTTTGATGTCTTTTAGTATTTCCGCATTTGATGGATCACGATATTGATCCTTTATTTTGTATATGGCCTGTATATGTTTTGTACATGTCTGTCACTTGGAGGCATGTACATTTGGGTATTCAGGCATGTTATATGATGATGTATTATTCAGTTTATGATTTCGTATTGGATTGCATGTTGATTAGGATAGTGGCACGGAGCCATATTTTGCATGCGCCCATGGATGGGTATCTGATGGTATCTGCATGACTGGTACTTCTGGATTACTATGCTGTATAAACTGTTTATCAGGAAATGCTTCTGAGTGGGATTGGAAAATCCCCAGTTGTCCGATTTATAGAGGAAACTCTGCCCGATTTTCGTTTACCCCGAGTAAGAATTAAAGTAGAAAAAGAAAAAAGTTAACTCGCATTTTCGTAAGTTAAGTCTTCCGCTGTTTTCTGTTTTATCATATGTATGTTAATTGAACCGGCTCGAGACGGGGATGTTACATTTATGGTATCAGAGCAGTTTCTCTAGAAGAGCCTGTGAAATATTGCATGAACTGTTCGGGTTGTTATATTCTTGAGTTTTTCTTGGAATACTATGATATGCATGTCTGATCACCGAGTGTGAGCGTAGCTAACTCATTCCTTTGTGTGAAATATGCATAATTATGGTTCACCCAAGAAGGACTTCTGATCCTCCTATTGACCCGACCGATCCAATATTAGCAGATTTGGCAAGACCCCGACTAAACCAGCGGGGAAATACTTCACAGCCAGATCCAATGATAATGGCCTTAACTGAGATGCAACAAAATATGGCTGCAGCTAGGCAGCGAGAGCTTGAAGTGATGATGAGAGCAAATCAAGATTTGTTAGAGGCTAATAGGTTGGCCAATCAAGAAATGATGGCAGCAAGCAGAATGGCGAATATTGAAATGATGAGATTACTCTTGGTTGAGGTGAGGGCGGGTGGGCAAGGTCCACAGCCACAGCCTTTGCAACAGCCACAACCACAGCCACAGCCTGAGCCACAACCACAACAGCCTGTTCCTCCTCCTCAAAATGCCATTGTTGTGGAGGGTGAAGGAAATAATGATGTGAATGAAGAATCTAGTCACAGGGGTGGTGTGGCACAGCCAGCCACTAATAGAGAGCAAAGAGAAAGAATGCTTAATGCCTTCCGAAAACATGCACCACCAAATTATAAAGGAGGCATTGATCCTATTGCTGCAATTCAGTGGTTAGAAGAATTGGATCGCATTTTTACTGTCATGGAGTGTGATGATCAGCAGAAATTGTTGTATGCTTCTTATATGTTGCAGAATGATGCAGCTGATTGGTGGAGAAATACCTGTCTGCCCTTGGAATGTCAGGGTTATTCTATTACCTGGCCTTTATTTGAAAGGCAATTCTTGCTGAAATACTTTCCGGCTGAAGCCCGAATAAGGAAGAAGGGTGAATTTGAAGAACTAAAGCAGGGTCAGATGTCTGTTGATGAATACTTGAATAAGTTCAATAAGCTGGCCAAATACTCTCATTTCCAGAGAGCTCCACCTACAGAGGATGACTTGATTTTTAAATTTCATAGAGGACTACATGATAACATCTCTGAAAAACTTGCAGGTGACTCATTTGATACTTTTGTTGCACTTGTTAAAAAGTGTAAAAATATTCAAGAATATTACAGAAGGAAGCATAAGGACCAATCTGTTCCTAATTCTGGTCCTAAAAACACCTCTGGGAATTCTAAAGGAAAAGGGTTGCAGGTTAGACAGTCTGATGGTAAGTTCAAAAAGGCGGGAAATTATAAGCCTGGAAATATTAAGCCTGCTTCTCTATGTGCTACATGTGGTAAAGTTCATGCTGGGGTTTGCAGAAAAGAGCAAAGATTGTGTTACAAATGTGGCCAACCTGGGCATTTTATTAGGGACTGCCCCTTTAATGGGGGACAGGTTTCTACTATTCAGGTCACTCCGGCTCCTATTGTGGTTGAGGAACCATCTCTACCTCTCCCACCTCCAGTTGCTCGAGTATATGCAGTGACTCAGCAAGAGGCTGAGAGGTCAGCTAGTTTGGTGCGAGGTATGATTTCTATTCGTGATGAAATGCTTAGTGTTTTGTTTGATTCTGGTGCCACGCATTCTGGTGCGAATCACCCAAAATAAGGCCCAATTGGAGTGCAAGTGAAAATAGGTTTTCCCAAAACCTAATAAAAGGATCAGAAACAGAGGAAGAAAGAACTTTTTTCTGACAATCAAGAGGAGAAAAACAACAAAGAGAGTGGAGATTCCTTGAAGCTTCTTGGAGATAGGATTCGATCGATCAAGACGGAAGATCTTCATCTTCCCTTTCTCTTCTAGGTTTTAAATGCTACTTTATTTTATTGTTATTTAGTCAGACATGAACATGTCTGGCTAGTTTTATCATTGTGGTAAGGGTCACAACCCTTGATGTGAACCCCTTGTACCTTGGTTGAAATTTACGTTTATCTATTTTAATTGAATTTATCTTTTCTTGTTCTTTATTCTATAATTCTATTGGAACTGGTCAATCTAGTAGGATTGCGAGGGTTAGGGTTTACAATAGGATGTTGGAATTCTAATTCCTGACGAGGAATAAGATAACTGCTCATGTACGCACTAGGGATAGGCTACATGAACCACGAACGTTAAAGATTCATTAATTCTAAGGTTTAACTCGAAAAGGGATTTCTAAGGGATTAGGATTCTAATAGAGTTAACAAGGTTAAAGTCACTAAGGGATTAGGGCTTAACTACTCATATAAAAGATGATGAATTGATCGATCAATTAATTAGGTAAATGTAAACGTAATCCAAGTTGCAAGGTGGGGATCGGAAATGTGTTTGTTTCTCTTTACCGCAATATTTTCTCAAATATTTTCTCCATCCTTAATCTTTTGTTCTTGCATTCTGAAAGCACTTTTGGAATCATTTACATTTTTCCTTTAATTGTTTTAGTTTATTTTATAAACCACAATTGCTCTCAACCTATTTTGATTAATCCAACAAGAGAGGAATAGTTATACCAACTTGGGTGCCTTAATCCTCGTGGAGACGATACTCTACTCACTCTTTATTACTTGGTACGATCGGTGCACTTGCCGATTTTACGCAACAGTAGTATTTATAGAGGAGGTGATATATTGTTGTGCATAGACAAGAGGCTAGAAGTCATAGAGGGTGTGTTTGCAAACATTGACAACGATAAGAATTAGAGTTTCAAGAGACATATCCATGAGGTTTAACTCTTTATTTATAAGGAATTTTAGTTGAAGGTGGTGCAGACCCACTTCACATAGTTAGGAGAAAAGCCCCTTACATGACTACATAATAATACATAATTTTTTGGGAAAACTTGAAGATGCCTCTATAAGTTTTCTGAATTATCACTTACCCCCCTCACAAATTTTTTGAATCATTTACACCCCTATTTAGATGTTTTTTTATCACTTACCCCCCTGATTTAAAGTTTCTTTATCATTTATCCCCCTCACTTAGGGGGTTAAATAATAAAAAACTTAAAGTCAGAGGAATAAATGATTCAAAATTTTGGGAAGGGAGTAAATGACTATGAGAAAAGTTACAGAGATGTTTTTGAAGTTTTCCCTAATTTTTTTTTATCAAACATTAATTTAGCCTCAAAATACATTTTGAGATTTGCAAAACTTTTGTAGGACACAAAATAAACACGCTTTAAAAAATTTTACTTAAAATTTTTTTAAACTTAATTATAATCATGGTGTTCCTATAACATTGTGTGAGCACCATTTTTTTTTCAGTGAAGATATTCTAATCGGTTCATTGGGTGGATCCCGGGATTAAGGTTTTAAACCCCTCCCTAAGATAGTATTGGGATAATCGAACACATACTGTTATCCCCACCTGCTTAGTTTCCTAGCGTCAACTGAACTACCATTATTTAATTTTGTCGGCACCATTCTTATTCTTATTCCTTTAATTTTTATTTCTAACAATTAACCTCACCGGCTACTACATTATATTTGTCCCCTTTCTTCCCGCGTGAATGATAATTGAAAGATAATCCAAATTAATTGGTTTTCTTTGTAATATTATCATTCTTTTGTTATATGAGGAAGGATATTCTTACTACTAAAATCTTCTACTACCAACTCACCTATCTAATCACCATTGGATCAACATTTTCTCTTTTTTCAAATTTTTTTTAACATTCTCTCTCTTTGATTCAATGGTGATTAAATAGGTAATGAGTTGGTAGTAGAAGATTTTAGTAGTAAGAATATCCTTCTCTCTCTTGTTATATATAGATAGGTTTTCTGCATGATTAATTTACCCAGCTTTTCCAAAATTAGGCCTCAACTTATGTTGATACTTTTTCCCCATGAATGAGACAGCCCATGTGATTAAGAACCGACCTTTAAAATTCAATAATTCTTCATTTTCAATAAAAGACTGCCAAGATAAATATGACAAAATTAAAATGCTAGAATATGCAATGCCGATTTGTAACACGCTCGACAATTCTTTGTTTACCCCTTAATCTTGTTTCTCTTTCTTAGTATAAAAGGCACATGATTCTCATTTCCTTGATGCTTCCATTTGCATTATTATGTTCCAAAATAGAACCAACACAACTTTTTTATTTATCAATTTGAATTGTAAAGTCTGTAAACTCGTGTAAGGATTGTTTTTCCATTGTCTTCATCGATCAAGGCACATGATGATAATTTCCCAGAGGCATCGTATTTTGAATTATTTCGCTTTAATTCTTAACTACTATTACATTTGTTAATTTTTATTTTGAGTTAAAATATCTATAAAAGGGTTTCTTTGCACTCAATCGATTGTGTTTTCAGAAACAGATTTATGTTACTTTATAGGCATATGAACTATCAATCATAAATTTTATGATGCCGATCGATTTTAGTTCCACCAAATAAGTGTTATAACTGATATTTTAACTTATGTATTAACCTTTAGTTAGTGAGTTAGTTACATATTTGTGAAGTTAGTTAGTTAGTTGTAGAGTTTGTTAGCTGTGAATCTGTGTATAAGTTCATAGTTTTACTCATTTTGTATTCATTGATTAAGTTCTCATTAATCAGAAAACACTTTTCCATTATGAATTCTCTCTCGTTTAGGTTCTTGATCTCCCTGTGTTCTGATATAATAAAGTATATGCCCAAAAATGAAATTTAGAAAACAACTGATATGAAAGATGACACGATCAGTCCCACATAAGTTCTTCGATCACTCCCATTGTAAGAAAAAGGTGACACAATAAGTAAGTATTAAATCAAATAACAACTCTTGTAAGGAAATTCCCCAAATCTAGGGCTCTTAACTCGGAAAGAGATCATCCCATGTCATATTTAATATGATTATATCATGTGAGTGAATATTAACTATTAATGATTTTATAATTTCTTATCCCAATATTTTCTCTCTATTCTTTTATCATCGTTGATTTACTCTTATATGATTAGGATCATCTCAAATAACATAATTATGTTAAATAACATGCGAGAGATCCACTCCCCTCATAACTCGCATCTCAACCACTTAGCAAAAGCCAACTTTCGACGCAGCCATGCACAAGCAAAGGTCTTGACCCTTATTCGAATACCTTGACTGGTATGCTTCTAATCTCGTGCATTCTATCTCATATTCATATTGACTTGAGTCTTGGAGTGTCTGCAGTTACACCATCTCATTTTGTACATTGGAGTGCATGAAGGAGCCGCCTGCAGCTACCCTTCGATCTCCATTTCAAATGTTTACACATAACCTTTTCATCAGACCAAATACAATATGGACTGGCCAAAGTATATCGGGCCTAATCACACATGGTTGATGTAGAGTGGATGCTCTTCTTCTTGGGCTTTGAGTGGTTGATGAGGATCAATATGTCCTTGTCCTTAGTTGGTGCGATGAGACTGGATGGGGAGTACCTGCGAAGACACTCTGATGCTTAAGTCAGTATCAGAGGTAGGAGTATGTATGTTTGTAATGAATTAGATGAATGTACCTGAGCGTGTACCCTCTGCTTATATAGTGGTTCTGATGCCGTCTTCATAAGGCGGTCTGCCCTCTGATTGGCCATATTTGGGCTGCAGGTTAGGCTAGAACCTGAATAGTCTTATCTTCTTAATGTTGAGCTATCTTGATAGAGTTGCGGCGAGCTGGTGCTGTCCTTTGTTTATTAGCTCAAAGGCGCGGTGAGTTTGCCTTGGTTCTTAAGTTATCTTCCTTATCTGTGGAGCTTATACCAAAGGGCGGTTTTATGCGCGATGAGAGCATCGCGTCATGCCATGCGCACGATGATGGCCATCGCGCTTAGTTCCAGGCCCTTCATGAGTTTGGGCTTCTTTATATGTTTTTGGGCCTCTAATGGGCCTATTATATTTTATCCAGATCACTTTTCATTATGCTCAGGTACACTTGACTAAACAAAGATAGCTTTAAAAATCTCTTATTTTTCCTTATGAATCTACATGTCAATCAAGCATATTCATGGATGGTAAGAGACGAATATCATTATGACTTTGATTAATTATTTAATTTGTAGGGTAAAAGGCCCTCCTCGATGATATATCTTTTTCTTTATCTCTTACTAATTATATAATTCTTCCCCTATAGCTAGTCGTGGGAGTGAGAGAATGCCATAGTAACAAATTGCAGTCTATTTGGGGCTGACATTGTTGGATGCACAACATGCAGAGCTGGACTATGTTGCGGGGAATATTTAGTTGTCTAGTTCAAAACAAAAAGGATGTTACATTACTTTGTTTTTTATGGGGTGTTCATGATCTATGAAAAAAGCAAATACAAAAACAAAAGGTACAATTCTCTGCTATAGCTGCATTATTTGTACCTTAACTTTGTACGTACAATTATCTCCCCGTTGCTTTCTTTATTAAGCTACACACGAGAGTAGAGGTGGCAAAGCGGGCTGCCCGCCCCGTCCCTGCCCGCCAAAAGCCCGTCAAAAAGTGGGCTGGCCTGCCCCGCCCTATCATTGAAGGTGGGCTAGATATCTCTGCCCGCCCCGCCCCGCCTCGTTTGGACGGTCGGGGCGGACTGCCCGCCAAGCCCGTCACATTTTACACTAAAAATTAAAAAAAAAAAAAAATCAGCCCGGGCGGGCTAGCGGGCTTGGCGGGGCGGGTTTAGAAAACTCAGCCCGCCCCGCCCCGTTTGGCGGGCGGGCCGGGCCGGCCCATTTTGCCAGCTCTACACGAGAGCATACTCGTTTTCTATAAAGAGGCGTTTGGTTGAGGAGAAATTTTATGAATAATAGAAAAATATTATTGATAGAGAAATGGGGGGAAGTGAGTTCGGTAGAAAAATGTAAAAAAAAGTTGTTTGGTTAAAAAAAAATTTACCGAAAAAATTAGGTAACATTTATAAAATTTATGTTTGGCGGTAGGTAAAATATAAATAGAAAAAAAAATTATTATTACGAAAATAACCCTATTTTAAAAATTGAAATTATGTACTTCTGCATCAAGATGCATCGGTTAATGCTAATGTGACATCACTTCTCTGCAAGAATGGCAACCATGCTTCGAAGTTCCCGAGTACTACGTTCTTGCATCGGTTTGATGTTGTTGGGCGTGGTGTTTCAAGTGCCTGGAAGAAGGATCTTGTCCCATTCTCCATGGCTTTGGTACCTAGACTTTGCTGGGATGAACCCAACGATAGGTATGAAGATGTTAAGAAACCATGGAAATGGAGAAAAGAAAAGGATGATTGCACAGTGTGATTTTTGGTACCTACACTCTGTAATTTTTGTCACCTTCAGACTTTAAGATTGTCGTCATCTGAAGTGCAATGCAGCAGGGCTCTTTTGGAAGGGTAGGCTCGTCATCTTAATATTGCACACTGTGACCACTTATGTAGATAACTTGCAGTACCTCTTCTCATTTGGGATTATTTGGCTGGCTATTTGGATCAAAAACACATGCAAATTGGTTAGCTGACACAATCATTTAGGTAGACAAATTTGTGAAATCATTCAACCAAACAAAGTGATCATACAATTCCACTTCTCTATTTTCCTATCTATCTCATCAAAATCCTCCAACCAAACACACTCTAAGAGAGTGTTTGTTTTAGGAGTTTTGAAGATATTCTCAGGGAAGTGATTCTGACTTTATCATTTCTCCACGTTTGGTTCATGATATCATGATTTTTGTCCATGAATATCAGTTGCATAGCTATCAATAATTGCACGTAAAAAAGGAAGAAAAGAACTGTTCCTGAATCCAACAAATCACGTGGAATTGCATCTAAAAACCTGATAAGTCAACACGGTACAAAACAGTGACAATATTACCCTCAATACAGTGGGACAATTGGTTGTATAAAGGGTTATTTTTAAAAGAATAATTTTGTAATTTCAATAAGTTTTTCATCAATATTTTATATTCAACCAAATACACATTCAGAAATTTCACTCAATTTTCTTGGTAAAATCTTATCCAACCAAACAACTTTTTTAAAATTTTCCTATCTAACTCATTTTTCCCACAGATCCTTATTAATTACATTTCCCTAGTAAAAAATAATTCCAGCGCGCTGAACCAAACACTCCCTAAATTCTTGAGTTTTTCTCTTTCTTTCTTTCTTTTTTCTTTGAATTTGGGTTTTAATCCTTATATATTTTAATTTGTAGTGGTGTTGTTTTCTACAGGGAAAAGCACATGTGTTCGTGTTGGAAAAATTATTTCCATATTTTTGTTTTTGTTCGATCCTTATGGGTAGTAGGAATAACCAAGAAAGTTAATTATTTTAATTTTTAAGATAGGGAATCGTGTAGATTTTCATAGATGTAAAACACTCTAAACCATACTATTCATTGATATCAATCGCATATGCATAGCTTTTCTTGACATTCTTACTTGCCAGATACCTTCTTCTACTACAAATTTCATGAACATATGCACATTCTTTAACGCACAGTAGTACTCCTTCGGAATATCATTTGGTGAGAAAAACTTCAATAATTTTTCTTCTCTTACCATAACTTTTTTTTTTCCAGTAGTATTTAGGGCCCATGAACAAGGCGGGGAGGAGTTTAGCCTAGGAATATATAATAGAGAATGTTAATTTACTTATCACCAAACAGATAAATCAATTAATATGAAGTTGTTCCAACTTAATCGGGTCTTGAGTTTGAAACTTTGAATACTAAATATGGAATTGTATCAAAAACTTAATAGGGATTTGAAAATCTTAATAGAGATTAGTTGAATAATTCATGAATTGATGGAGAAATTGAAAGAAGAAGAAGAAGAAAGTACCGTGAATATATTCAGTACTATGATCTCTCCAAATCATCCTAGTGCGACAAGGCATTAGAAAATAATATAAACTATTAAAAGGACATTACCCAACACTTTAAAGTTTTGAGTTGAATTGGTTCTTTATATGATATTTGAGTTTAAGTGACTATAAAGGTCACGAGTTCGATTCTTACTTCCCCCACTTTCAAGTGGAATTAAATAAATACACGGTAACAAAAAAATGGGTCTGTGCAATATTCACGCTTCAAGCCCAAAGGGCTCTCGGCCTCTCGCGTGAGGAGGTGCATCACTCAATACCTTAAGATTTTGGGTTGAATTGGTTTTTTACACAAGTCAAGTTGTTGATTATTTATATATATATATATATATATATATATATATATATATATATATATATATGAGGAAAATATTTCTCAAGTTGTTTGAAATATATTTATTTTCGGCCAGCCAAAAACTATGTCATTTTGTTTATTTATTTCCTTATATTTATTGATTAATTTTTGAATGGTTATAATTTTCTTTTTCTCTTTCTTACTTTATCACCATTGATCCATCTTTGTACAGTTATGATTTAGTAGCCGGAGATAAAGTTATCTCAACCAACTTGAGAAACGATAAGTCATATATATATATATATATATATATATATATATATATATATATATATATATGAGATTTATTAATCTCCTTTAATAGAAGATAGCTTGCCTCATGCATAGAAACAAATTATGTGGGTCCCACCATTTTTTAAAAATAAAAATAAAATAAAAAAAATGACACAATTTTTTATATCTCACTAACATAAGATAATTGTCTTCTATAAAAGGAGACAATTTAAACCCTATATATGTATATGAAAAAAATGTTTCTGCAGTTAATGCAGATAAATTATTTGCATTTATTCTCAAAACGACGTCGTTTTAGTATTGAAATCTTAAAAAATTATAAATATAAAGACTATTATAACCTTAAAATAAATTAAAATTACAAAAACATCATGATTTCCGTCCCAAAACAACGTCATATTGAGCTTACTACAGAAAAAATGAAATATATATATATATATATATATATATATATATATATATATATATATTATATATTTTTCCTAGCTATATATATTTTGTAAAAGAAAGTGCTGACTATGGAATGACTCTTCGATGCTTTCTTGCATAATGACCACTCATTAATCATATATGGGTGCATGATTTTTCCTTGGACTTGAAGCACATGCAAGATCCAAAGCAAAATGAATCGTTTTCTGACACATTCACCACCGCATATTGTTCGTGTGCTGGAGGAAAAATCCAAGATGTCCACCAATGATAATGAATGATCTTTTCACATAATTGTATTGGATCAATATAATATAGACATCATTTTGGAGATCAAGGAAAAAAAAAACTCGTGCATTCCAATTATTTTGCATCAACTTCGTAGGTACGTTATTGGTGAGGATAAGTAAAGGGGATAAGACTTTCTTTGTATACGGAATACGTCCTTCTCTTCATCATCATTGATGTTAGGAGTGTTTGGTTTAGGAAATTTTTTTGGAATAGTAGGAAAATGTAATAGATAGAGAAATGATTGGAAAGATAGATAAAGTGAGATAGGTAGAAAAATGTAAAAAAAAGTTGTTTGGTGGGGAAAAATTTTACTGGAAAAATTTTACTGGAAAAATTAAGTAAATTTTAGGGTATGTATGTTTTGTTGGAGGTGAGATATAGATGGGAAAATAATGTTAAATTACTAAAATAACCCTGATTTTAAAATTTAAAAAAGAGCACAGCTGTCAAATTTACTTCTACACAAGGGTATATTGGTTACACAAAATTTGCTTTAGCCGTGGTTTTTCAAAAAACCACATACGAAACAGCTTTCCAAACAGTGGACAAAGCGTCTTTTTCCTAACAATTTCTCAAAACCCATGCATTTTGGATCACTAATTTTTTATCTGAATCCATCTAACCAAACATGTCTTTTTTGGAATCCACACGCCACATGCCAAGGAAAATTGGAAAAAGAGGCTTGCCAAACATCACCTTATTGCTTCCTGCACAAAAACCATGCTTTGAGGGATAAATTAAATGTGTTCTACAAATTACAAAATGCCATTTTGCTTTTTCATTTAAAAAAAATTCTTTATGTACTGTTAGGGTGTGTTTGGAATAGTTGTAAAAAAAATGCTGAAAATTACTTATGCATATAATTGATATTTTCATGAGAAATAGTAAGCTTGATAAGCTAGGTCTACTTTAAAAAAATAAGTCAGATCAAAATATTTAACAAGTCGAGTCAAATTTGAAATAATTTACATAAATTGAACCCATTTAGACTAAAACCTAGTTTGTCCGGACTTATTTACCTCCCTAGTTGCAGACATTGGATTTCAATTTGATCTGCCGGTAATTAAAATGATAGTAAATACTGATATGTATAACCGGCCTCTTAATTTTTAGATGTGTTGATTCATAAGTGATTTTATGACAAATACTTTTATAGAGAAATACTTTGACTATTTGACCATTTTGCCCCTCATTAATTAATTAATAACTATTTTGCCCCCGATTCGAAACTATCTATCAATCTGCCCATCTTTAATCGACTAACTTGAATTTTTAATCGACTACATGGTTGTTGGGAGATTTAATCGACTAAATCTCCCTACTTAATCGATTAAAAAATCATAATGACTTATTTTCCTTTGTTGTCTGTTGGAAGATTTAGTCGACTACATAGGGAGATTTAGTTGATTAAATCTCCCAACAACCATTTTTGCCTGTTTTGACCATTTAATCGACTAAAATGCAAGATAGTCGATTAAAGAGAGGCAGATTGGTAGATAGTTTCGAATCAGGGGCAAAATGGTTATTAATTAATTAATAAGGGGCAAAAGGGTGAAAAAGCCGAAATACTTTCTCATGTTATTGAAGAAAATATTTCTCATGTCACTCATACATCGATATGCGTGCTTTATTTTTTTTATTTTTTTAATTTCTTAATGGTGGGACTTACCTTGAACATGTGTGTGTAGGAAAAAAAAATTTCTCATAGAAAAACAAAGCCCTACTTTTATATATGTTGTATAAGATGTATTTTTTCTGAATGAAATTACTAAAAGAATATTAAACGATTAAAAATATTTAATTGAGGACAATAGGGAAGGTTTATGGTAAAATTGAAAAGTAATCAATATTCACACAATCATAATGCTTAACACAAAGTTAAAAAAAAAAAAACATATTTTAATTCATTAAGACAAACATGTCGTATTTAAACAAAAAAAACTTTTTTTGCAAGAAAAGCTGTCTTCAAAAATAATTCAGCCGAAACAAACACGCATTCAAAGCACTACAATAAATTCATTAAAATTATGGGAAAAAAGTATCTAATGTTACTTTAGATAATTTTGTCTAATGTTCATCGAAACGACGTTGTTTTGGGATTGAAAAATTTAAAAATTAGAATGATAAAGACTATTATAACCCTAAAATAAATTAAAATTACAAAAACACTATGATTTCCGCATCAAAATGACGTCGTTTTGATAAACATTAGATAAAGTTATCTAAAGTAACTTTAGAAAAAAATAAACCCTAAAATTATATTATGTGGATTGTAACATAATCATACATATTCGTAGAATAGATCAAATTTAAGATGTTATATAATAAATATATAGTAAATTTCAGCTGAATGTAGCATTATGAGAATATTTATGGGTTTCTTTTTATTTTAACTCACTTGAATATTGTAATCATAGTTTGTAAGAATTAGACTGGTCATCAATGTAACTCTCCGATTGAAAAATCTACCAAATAAAAAAAGGCAAATGATTTTCTCCATCCACGAATGAGAAGAAGTCTTTCCTAAAGATACATCAAACTGTGTGTTAAATTTATTTATTTTTTTCTTATTTTAAAAAAACGATAGTTCCACTATTTTGGTTCAGTAGGAGATAAGATTTTCATTCCTGTAAAGTAAGAAAAGTTTTCCCCTAAAAAAAAATGTTTTTTACGAGTTATTGGATTTGGATAACAAATATAATGGTGAAACCATTGGGCCAATAAGTGGCAAGTCACATGATAATCTCACTAGTGTACGATAATTTTATGTTACGGTTATATGTATCACCTTTTGGCTTTTACTACCATCTCTATTATTGTTAGATTAGTAGAGGAGAAGAATGAGAGATTGCAGGTGTTCGATCTAAATTTGATTCGATGGTAATTGAAATGATAGTAAAAGATGATAAGTATAAATTGATGATGATGCGTCATAACAAATTATGAAATTGTTGAAATTTATTTCTTGTAATTTTTCAATTGATGATTACAATTTGGTATTTTTACCTCTAATAAACTCACTTTCGAGGAGATAGTTCTGGTTGCACATAGCTACTTGCGATTCGTTTATTGTTTTGCCTTCAATAAATCAGAGATTTAATTTATTTTAAAAAAAATTGGGGAATTGATCCTCATATATTAAAAATTCACATGATTAGTCTATAAAAAAAATATTCATATGATTTGATTATTTAAGTTTTTATGTCTATTTCTTTTTTCACATGCATTGAATAAGTTGAGTCCAATAAAATTTTATCAATATTAACGGAGAGAAATATACACAGGAAAAATTTACGATCATATAATTCTTTAAGGAGAGAATTCATTCTCAAAAAAATGTTCCTAAGTTTATTCCAAAATAAAATGTGCTATAGTTCTATTAAGAGGAACAAATGTATAAATTGTGATTTATTTAATATAACTTAGAGTTCACTTCTTTCACAGTACTTTAAGTTAGATAATGATACAGCACTATTTGATAGTGGAGAAATTTTTTATTCTCGCGAAGCATGATACGAAAAATTTTGTTAGAAAATATTTTTTTAGAAATGTAACTAAAAAGTTATTTGTTAGGTTAAAATATTACGAAAAATATTAAGTAAAATTTACTGATTTTATATTTAATTGATTTTATAAAATATTATTTGGAATCCGAGATTATTTTACAAAAATAACTCCTAATTTTACTTTTGCACGAATAAACATGCACCAGGAACACAAGCATAATACTCTACCTTGCTGCCCCAAAAATAATTTGAAAAGAGCGCAATTCACACATATATTAGCGACCACTAGTTTATCGGATTATAGACAGACAACCTCGGATATGTTCCCGTTGAGTTCTTGAATCAAAGACACGTTTTTTACCATTTTGTCGGCTATCCTTGACTTGGTTCTCATTCACCTGCTTAATCAGCACGCGGTTTCGATCAAGCACCGACTGCACTTGCCGGAAGCTCTTGTTCAGGTTCGTCCACACCTCGGGGGTCCCCGCCCTCTGCCTCCTCCATCTCCCCGTCTGACTCCCCGGTGATGGTGTTGACGATGGTGGAGGGGTGGTGGCGGCAGCGACGGTTCTTCTTAGGGCGACGGCGGTGGTTTGTGGGGTCTTCCATCGTTAATTCAGTGGTTGAGGAGGAAGAATAATGGTCATAAGCATGAAACAATAGGCTCAAACATGGTATTTTTGTCCAGAAATCTGTGTCCATTTTCCGACCTTGTGAAATTTTTAAAATACCACCTCATCGATGGTATTCTTGATTGAGAAAAGTGCGTGTAAATCAAAATTCTAGAATTGTAAGAAAATTTTTGTACTTCCTACCAAACATAAGAAAATTAGATTGCCGATGTCACTTTTATGGGAAAATAAAATTTCCTCACGTACGCCGAAGCAATGTACTTTTTTTTTATGTCAATCCAGGTTTCATATAATATTTAGTAATTTATTTTTATTAATACTTTAATAATGGATTATCAAAGATTCATATTGATTTATATTCATATTTCAGAGAGATTAAATATTTATTGTGATAACTGCATAATCAAAAACTAATAAAATATATCAAATAATGGTAGCTCAGTTGGCATATTAAAGCTGAGCAAGTGAGAGTGAGAGTATGTGTTCGATCTTTTCCAGTACTATCTTTAGGAGATGTTGAAAGTCTTAATCCTTGGCCCGTCTCGAAATAGGATTGCCTCCCGTGGAGGATTACTTGTAGTTTATAAAAAAAAGGAGTAAATACCATTTTTGGTCCCTAACAAAAAAACACGGTTCCCACTTTAGTCTTTTACAAAAAAAATTAGTCTCAAGGTCCCTAACAAATTCAAAATGGACCAATTTAGTTGAAATCGTAGTCCCTCACAATTCAAAAAAGACCCATATTAGTCCATCAAAAGGACTAAAATGGGTCCACTTTAAATTTATTAGGGACCAACTGACTAATTTTTTTTTTGTAAAAGACTAAAGTGAGGACCGTGTTTTTTGTTAGGGACCCATAAGGATATTTACTCAAAAAAAATAAAATAATAAAATGTGTAATATCTTATGCACTAAAAAATATATATAACAACTTATCAAGAATACCATTAAAAACATATGGATAACATAACAATTTAAATTAGAAAATGATCTGAAATAGGTCCATTTTTAAAGAGATGTTCATAATAATAATAGTATTGTTGGGACCTGAACTTAGTTCTGGTTTGCAAGTTAGGATCACATGCAGACTTGCGTCTCATCATTGTCTAGATAACGACAATCAAAGCTTAGTTGAAACACATACAATAAATACCTGGACCATGATGTTCCCATTTGCACTTTTATTTCTCAAACATCACTAACCTTCTATTCACTTAATTTCCCCCCTCATTTCTAGGTTAGCACTTTAGTTATAGAAAGTAGCAATTTGCGTTTGAAAAAAGTTCTAGCTAGGTACACATATTTTCGCTCCCATTAGTGTTTTTCTTTTTACTTAGCAACAAAAAAAAATTGTTCTTCTTACTATTTAGTATGAAATGAATTAAAATTTTAAGATTATTATATATTATAGCATTATTAGTTGTGCATATAAAAGTAGACGTGACTACACATAATGGGGTATTTGACAGTATGCTTTTTGATCCATCTTGCATTTGATCATTTCTACATGTTTAAGAACAAGCAACTAGGAGCTTCATTTCGTAGTAAGCAAAGGTGGAGTTGTGAATACAAACAAACAAGAAGTTAGAAACCAGAATCAAATGCATTTTCATCGCAATTGTTTATTTTCTTCGGTAGCACAAGCTTGCTGGGTACCAAAAGAGTTTGGGTAGTTAGCTAAACAAAATGGTTTCTGTAATGCTTATCCGTTTTAATTTGGTCAATCTATTATTTTGAGTATACACATAAGATAACTATTATTACCGCTAAAAATTTACTTACATGATTGGCTTTTTATTCTTAAATTATTAAAGTTATTCATTTATCTTGATTTTGAAGTAAGGTGATCCTTCCGTTATCTTAAAATTTTATCTAACAAAAAAAAAAAAAAAAACTTATTTTATCTTTTGGTCAAAATATTATTATAGAATTTGACATCTTAGATAAATTTGAAGTATTTACCACAAAAAAAAAAAAAAACAATAAACTTCTTAATAGTTAGCAGTAATAATATTTGAATAACATTGCAGTTTTTACGGTAGCTGAAGACTGAAGTAAGTCGAAATTGATATTACTGATAAAAAGATATGAGGCTTCAATTTGGGTCCATGATAGAAACCTAGTCTAGAGCCCATGCCATAAATATGGACCACATTCCTGGGCCACGTTCAATGTTTTACAAAATCAACTATCTTAATTCAAAGATAATTTAACCCGTAACAAGTTAATAGATTAGATTTAACTTATTTAGGCAAAGCCTAATCTAACCGAACTCATTTACCCCTATTAATAAGTTATTTACAAGATTTTCATTAAGATAAATTGCCAAGAGAAATTTAATTCAAAATTTTGAAGTTTTTATTTCCATTTTTTCTAGTAACTCCCAGAAATTTCTCCAATACAATTGACTTACCAAACTCACACTCCTCTGACCTTGAAAAGATTCGAATTAAGACACAGTATTCTATTCCAATCAAGAATTTTCAAGAAGCTGCTACTTCAACCTTCTATTCCATCCACTTTACACCTTATATATACATTCATACACAAATTTCCAAACACCAAATCCCACACACAAAGAAAAGAGAAACAATAAAAAATAAACAAGAAAACACCATCTTACAAAACACACTTCAAAAAGCATTCAATTCAAATTCTGAAAACAGATACGTCTCTGTTTCAAACTCTGTTGATGAACCAGAGAGACCCCTTTGATCACTTCCCAGCATTACTCTATGGAAATTCAGACTCATTGGGGTCTGAAGGGAACACCCAAATGGATTGGAAAGAGACCCGTGATGCTCACATATTCGAATTAGATCTTCCTGGGCTAACCAAAGAGGATGTGAAGCTTGAAGTGCAAGAAGCCAGAGTGCTCTGCATCAGAGCAGAGAAAAAAGAAGAACAAGAAGAAAAAGAAGAGGAAAAATGGCATTGTAGGGAGAGAAGGAGCAATGGTGTGTTCTCGAGGAAGTTCAGGTTACCTGAGAATGCAAAAGTTGATGATGTCAAGGCCTCAATGCATGATGGGGTGTTGACAATAACAGTGCCTAAGGATATGACCAAGAAGAAGCACAAGCACCACAAGAAAGAGGTTCAGATTTTTGAGGAAAAAGATGGTGAAGGGGTTGCTCCAAAAGGTATTGGACGTTTTGTTTGCTGCAAAGCTTAGAACTTCAGAAGTATTTTAAGTTTGTTCAAAGGTTGTGTTTTGGTTTGCTATTGTTCTTTTTTCTTCTATGTATAAAGTTTATGGTCTGAATTTTCCCTTTTTTGTTTTTTATACTTTGATTGTAAAATTGAAATTCTTCAAAGTTCAGTGGTTATTGTAAGTGGTCTCTGGTTCATTATGTGCTCGATTTTGAACAATTAGAGTGTAAAAAATAAAAATTAGGGAAGTTTGGTTTGTGTGATGTAGCCACTTAAAGCGAAAAAAGTAAAAAATTTCAGGTTGTTTTTTTGGTTTAGAAGCTATTTGTTCCGAACAAGTGCTTTTATTTGGTGGTGCAAAAGATATTTTTAGTTTTTAGAGATATAAATTAAAAGGGAAATATTTTTCTCATTTCGTTGGAGATAGATATCTTATTTTATACACTTATTGAATTTTGTATCAGCTTTTTTCATTTTTTTTTTTTTGTTTTAAAGTGTGGATCTCACATATTTATTTTACACACATGAGAGAATTATCTCAAGCAATATGAGATTAATAATTTTCAAATTAAAATATGTTAAATGACGAAAAAATTATTGAAGCTCAAATATTTTTAGAGCAAATAAGAATAGCATTACTGTAGTTTCGGAGATTGTGCATAGTTTTTCGGTGTAAAAATGGAACAATTAAAGTTTTTATTTTATTTTATAATTTCTTATTATTTTTTATGGTTTGGTTAAAATTAAATTAATAAGGGAAAAGTTCACCAATGCCCCTATGGTCTGCTTCAGAATCATTTATGTCCCTGTGGTTTTTTTCCTGTCACATATGCCCCTATGCTTTGTAAAAAATAAGAAACCACAGGGATATATGTAATAAAAAACACACCCTTTTACAAACCACAGGGGCATATGTGATAAGAAAAAAACCACAGGGGCATAAGTGATTCTGAAGTAAACCACAGGGGCATTGGTGAACTTTTCCCAATTAATAACTATAAAGTAATATAAATAAGAGTTAGTATTTTAATTTAACCTGATGATAACAAAATAATCATAAGGAAAAAAAAGTATATGTATATGGCAGCTATGTAAGCATTTTGACATCCTCGTAAAATAAAAAATTTCCTTGTGCCTGCAGTAGAATATTATTATTATTCTCGATAAAAATGAATAAATAAATGCACTAACAAAAATGAATACGAGAAAAAATATTTAAAATTAACTCTTCCCATGCGGGATTAATGCTATAGCTTTCAGCATTATAAATTTTTCATTATTTATAATGCTAATTATCAATTCTTTTTATTATAAAATTATTCATATCTTTTTTCATTAATAGTACTGATCATCACTTTAATAAATTTGCATTATTAAATTTTTTTATGAAATAGTTATCATTTGTTTCTTTTTACTTTTAATCACCTTTTTCTTATTTACATTATTAGTTTTATATTCTCACAGTATGATACCCGGCTTTGATTGTTCCTTTCCCTATTTGATCATATTCAAACATTAAATAATTCAAGCGTTTATATTGCACTAACCATTATTTGGCTGGAGAATAGCATCGCCAACTAATTTTCAACGTGATGATGAGTATTGCAACATAAGGGATGACAATTATCTTCATAAATTAGATATTGACACCCAAAAGACTAGACAGTGCAACCTGAATGCTAGCCGTAAGCATTACCCAATATCATTTGATATACCCTTTGATCCTAACACTGCAACTAGATGGCTTTATGGAGTGCACCGAATCACATAAGTTGTTGTTTGCTACCTACATGCTAGATGAAGATGCACATGAGTGATGTACAAACACCTCTTAGGTCTATGAGATGTAAGGCCAGATTATGACCTGAAAATTGATTGAGGAGATGTTCCTGGGGAGGTATTTCCCCTACGATGATATACAGTGGAAAAAAGGACAGTTTAAGGGCCTAATGTAAGGCTCAATGTCAGTTCACGAGTACCTGGTCAAGTTTAATGGCAATTAGCTAAGTTTGCTTACTTCATTATCTCACATTGAAGTCATAACATTATCTCATACACACATAATCTCATATATATCTCATACACACATTACTGAATAACATAAAAGAATTGTTGTTAAATATATTTCTTGTTACTAGCATGCACATAGTTCAGTGAAGCCTAAAGTGCATGTAGCACTATGACTAGAAACCCTTTTATAATGTGCTACGAAGTTCAGCACTAAGATAGAAGAAACAAGTTAGATAATTTGATTAAACAATCACTTGTTTTAAATATCGACCAACCATTTGTAAATACCAACTTATGTTAGAGAGTCACTCTATATATAATCGTGCAAATTTTTTATTTTTTACATTTCTCTACCAGTTAATGAATTATTCGATTAATCCGATCAAGTTGAATATGATCCTAAAGACATCACCATAGACTATAATTTCGAAGCCGTGGGTGATGCTAGAGTAATTGTTGTCAATTATCAATGAGTGTGTGAACTATTACAATAAACCGCCTTTGAATAGATCTTGTAGACGGCTATAAAACCGCCCATAACATATATTTGGAGGCGCTTTACAAAAAAATTGCCTCGGAATGAATGTATTTAAAGGCTCCTTGTCAAAACGCCTGAAAATTTGCCACTATATGAACTATGAGGGCAGTTTTTGAAATCGCGTATGATACACATTTACAGGTGGTATTTATTTTACCGTCTCAAAATGACTTAAGTTTTAGGCGGAACATATAACCGCTTATTCTACCGCCTCAAATTTATGAATACAGAGGCGATTTTTGAATATCCGCCTCAAAATTTTATGTAGGGACGGTTGAAATAACAGCTTTTAATTAATATTTTAAGGCGGTTTTTGTAAAACCGCCTTTCTTAAAGAAAGACTCATGCACTACCGCCTATGTATGTCACTTGCATGCGGTTTTTGTATAACTGACTCAGTATAACGGTCGTTATTTCCTTGTTTTCTTGTAGTAAGATCATGATAACTCACATTTTCCCTCCAAAAAAATACCACGTACAAGTGTTGTTTGTTTAGGGTTCAAAAATGGAGAAAATGGTTATTGTTCATGTTGGTTAATGGTTGTTTAAGTCACAAATTCAAGCCTCCTTTTGTTCCATACCATGTTGTGTTAGTGATATCAAAACCTTTACCATGTAAGTTCAAGAAAAACCCTCTTTGTTTACATCATGTACACAAGTGGAACTCCAAAAAAAAAAACAAAGACCAATTTCTGTATTTCTTTCTTACATGAATATTATTAATTCATATTGAGATAAACTCCCATGAAAAACATGAGTTGATGTCCCCATTTCTCTTTGTTTTGCTTGCCATCTTTTGTATACGCTGCTTTTGGATTGGAGCAAGAACTTCACCAAGAAATATATAAAATTACCCGCTATTTTGTGCACGAGGTGTATGTTTTACCCCTAATATGGACCTATTTAAACTAAATAAAACTCAGAAGTTGAAATGCTAAAAATGGGTGCTCACTCTCCCCCATTATATATGTACTACCCATGTGTCAACTTTTACCTCTAATAACACGACACAATCATTTGAATCATTCATTATTAACATTGGAGAATTAAAGTGGCTAATTGTGGTTGTTGACTACTTTATCAAGTAGATAGAAGTTGAACCACTGCTGTATGTCATAATTCATAAATATTTTGTATTGTCTCTCTATCTTCATAAGATCAGTTATTTCATTTTTAAAGCAAATATAGTCTTCCGAATGTGAATGTTAAGAATAATTTATAAAGAGACTTTGATTGAAAAATAAAAAAAATTGAAGTAGAAAGAATACAAGTCCTCCAATACACAGTGGGGATAACTCACTCCTTTGCTTTAAAAATCCAATGGTATTAGAAAGAGTTAGCTAGAATATTATATTTTGCATTTACAAGGCTCTTTTTATCTCATTTTTAGTTGCACAAACCGACAAATATATCTCAAGTTTAAGGTTCTTTTAGTATATAGCTACAACTCTCACTTATCATGGTATGCATCGGCGGACCTACACTTGCACCTTTGTCTGCAAATGTAGACATAAATTTGTGGGGAAATTTTTTTTTACTGTTGCTCGAGCACCGTACATGTTAGTTCAAATTGCTAAAGGATTTCAGGATAGCGTAGCTTTAGCCTCAGCCACCTTACCGACTGTTGGGTTGCAGAGGAGAATCAGAACTGAGAAACTTATCACCTGGTCATGCATCTCAGCCTCCATGGCATCAGAAACTTGCATGAGCTTCACAATTAGGGCACCACACTATTCTTCAAACTCCTTCACCATGCCACCACACGACTGCACTTCTCTAAGCTTCTCATGCGGTGGCGCACCACCAACGCTGCCGCAGCACCGCTCCCACCGCCACCTTCCCCATTACAAGGCAAAAAACTTAGTCACTCACTGAAACAACAAAAACCTCTTAGAGTCACAAATTTTTGGTTTAGCTGAGCAAATCTCAAGAAGCAAATCTCAAGAAGCAAATCTTAATCAGAAAGCTCTGTCTTCAGAAGGAACAAGATTCGTATTCAAGCAGCCATGGTCAATATATGTCACTAAGACAAAGAAAGCAAAGAGATGGAAGAAAAATTAAAAAATAAAAAATACTATTTTAGTGGATGTTTGGTGATGATTTAATTGGATGTATATTTAGATTAGTTTAATCTGTATTAAAAAAATAATCATTACTAAACATACATTATTTATTGTCAAGGAACGAATAATCGAAGAATGTTTTTGTAATTGTTTTATTGTAATAGTTTAGTTCAATATAGACTATTATTTTTTATAATAAGTTGAAGTTTTCTTTTCTTTTTCTTATTTATATTCTTTTATTATTAATGTATTTAAAATTTTCTTTAAAAAATATTTTTCAAAGACACTGCCCCGAACGTCCGCCACTAAATGTGCGGACATAAATCAAATCTTTTAGGTCTGCCACTGATTGTATGATGACTCACCCTTTTCCCTTAAAAAAATACAATTTACAAGTGCTGGTTTGATTGAGTTCAAAAATGGAGAAAAATGGTCACTGTTCATGGTGGTTGATGGTTGTTTAATTCATAAATTCTAGTTTCTTTTTGTTGCATACTATAGTGTGTTAGTAAGATCAGAACCTTTTCCATATAAGTTCAATAACAACCCTCTTTCTTCACCTCATGTACACCTAGTGGCGGACTTGCACTTGTGCAAGTGATCGCAAAGTGCAGGCACAAACTTTTGAAAAAAAAAGGGACATCATTCCCCTTGTGTCCTGTCTCTTTCATGAGTTTAACCTAAGCCTCCAAGAACACCCTTAAGCTTCTTAAACTAAGCAGCGTCAAGGAAAATGGTTGTTGTGATCAATTCCGTTGGAAAATTACTTTTGAACAAAGCAAAGTCCAGAATTTGAAGACTAGGATTCGCACTATCGAAGCTCACAAATGTTAGAGCATGAGTACCACCTCCATTAACTTAGAAGTAATAATCCTTGTAAGAACTCCATAATCTCACCCTTTTGAAGATTTTTAAGGTAAACATTGTTATCAGATGAAACAAACCCAATACAGATTGTTCCTTGCACAACAACAAGTAACTCTGATGCTCCAGGATGTGTATGAAGTGGTATAACTCCACCCTTTGCTAAGTCTAAATGTGCCATAGAAATTCCAAGGCCATTCACAACAGAAAACTTTGCATCAAATGCTGGTAACATAGAAGCTTTGATAATATTTGAGGTGTTACGGGAATTTCCAAGGCCAGTGTAAACAAAATCATCCACAGTGACTTTTGCATTTAACTAGGTGAGGATAACTTACTCTTTTTCTTTAAAAACTTCCATCGTATTGAAAGAATTAACTAGAATATTATGTTTTGCATTTACATGGCTCTCTTTATCTCATTTCTAGTTGCAAAAACCGAGAGACATAGCTTAGGTTTTAGGATCTTTTAGCATGTAGCTACAACTCTTAGTTATTGATGACTCATCATTTTCCCTCCAAAATAATACCATGTGCAAGTGCTTGTTTGTTTGGGTTCAAATATAGAGAAAAATGGTTACTTTTCATATTAGTTTATGGTTGTTTAAGTCACAAATTCTAGCCTCATTTTTTTCCATACTATGTTGTGTTAGCAAGATCAAAACCTTTTCCATGTAAGTTAATGAACGACCCTCTTTATTCACCTTATGTACACCAATCAAGCTCCTAAAAAAAAGACCAACTTTTACGTTTCTTTCCTTCATGAATTGTACTAATTCACATCGAGATAAACTCTTATGAAAAACATGAGTTGATATCCCCATTTCTCTTGGTTTTGCTTGCCATTTTTGTATGTTGTTTTTGTACTAAAACAAGTACTTCATCAAGAAATGAATGAAATTTCATTATTTTTCCCGCTATTTGTGCACTAGGTGTATGTTTTACTCGTAATATGAACCTATTTAAACTAAATAAAACTCCAAAGTTGAAGTGCTAAAATAGGTGTTCACTCTCCCCTCACTATATATGTAATATCCATGTGTGAACTTTTACCTCTAATAAAACGACACAATCATTTGAATCTTTCATCATTAACATGGCCATAACAACATCCATGCTATGCTTTTTGTGAGAGGAAAAAACAAATTGTATAAATGTAAGTAGGTATATAATCAGCTGAACACTCATCTATCTTGTAATATTGGTTGTTGACCCCTGGTGGGGATTAATGGGTGAGGTTTTGTTCATTTCCTTAACTATAGAGAAATTCGAATCATGGACACAACACCATTGATCGAAAAGTACCTTTTTTGTACTCTTCATTAGGGAATGACCTATGTTATCATGATTAATATGAAAAGCATATACATATGTTTATCATTAATGACATTATGTAGGAAATGCATAGTTTATATGATGCTAGCTAGCATAATTTATATAGTGTACATAATTTGAATAAATAATTATATTTAAGGTTAATATATTTTTATCCTTGTCAAATCTCTTAGTATATTTTTGTTTAAATAATAACACATATCACTCTTATATATTTTCATTTAACTTATTTAATTTTATACCTGACATAATTTTTAAAATACCAATTGCTTGCTAGTTTAGTTTAAAGAATGGAGGAGACTTTTCCAAGGCTAAGCTACTGGTTATATTTACCTCTTGGGAAATGCAAGTCAAGCTTTAATTTGGAAAAAAGAATTTTCCAACCATGTCTTCTTTATGATGGCTCCAAATAAGTGGATTCCATCAACTAAGGCCTTGGAACCCCCCTTAAGACCCGCAGGCCAATATAATAGTGTCACCATCTCTCATCCTATTGAGGATGCTAATCTCTATATTTATGTCCATTACTTGGAAGCCCTCTCCTTTGAAGAACAACAATCAATATTCAGATAAATAGCATGAATCCTAAGGATAAGTGACAAAGATGAAAAGGAAGTGAAAGAGTTCTAAGAACTTCATCTGGGAACGAAGAAAGAGGGATTTGGTAGAATTTTTCATTCTCCTTCAATTTTTGAGGATGGTGTCAAGTCTATACTCCTTTGTAACTGCACATGGGGAAGAACCTTGGATATGGCTAAATCTTTAAGTGAGCTTAAAAAACAATTAAGTAGCAAGCCTCAATCAAATGGAAGAAAGCAAAGTATGACCAAAAGAAAATGAGGACATAAAAGGCAATAAGTACAGAAGCTAATGACAAATCATTAAAATTAACTAAATATAAACATCATGGAATAAAAAACTTTCCTAACTCAAAGAAACTTGCTAACTTTGATGAAATTGATCTAAAAAAGGACCGCAATCATGGATTTCAAGCACGTTGCATATTCAATTTGGCTCAAAGGATAGAGAAAATGACACTTGTACTAGAGAAACTTGAAGATGCATGTGACTTGTGCTCATATGAATGTGTTAATAGTAAGTAAACGACCTATATTCTGCTTCATGTATAAATAGGTCCGGTCATAGTTGTGTGTAAAAAAAAAACTTGATGTAAAATATTAAGTAGCGGAAAATTATGATCTTTGTTTCCAATGAAAAGAATGTAATCAATTGACTTGCTTTGGTAAAATGTTAAAGTATTATAATCTAAATTGAAAATGAACTTTTATGGATTTGATGCTATGTTAAATCAGGTGAGGACATAATCTTGTTGTAAGGAAATTGTGTTTTGGAAGCCTTTTATAAGATGACTAGTCAGAATTTTGGTTGAAGTCAACTTCTGCCGCCATTTCTAAAAAAATTATTTCTGGAGTTGTAGAACTCTAAATGGGGCAAATGTATACTTTTTAATATATAAATTTCAAGTCATTTGGCCAATAATTTGATTTAATATGAATTTTTGAGTAACGATAGTTTTTATGAAATTCTAAATGGTCACTTCTGGGAAAATTTTGCAATTTTTTTGGCTGTTAGTGTAAAATTTTGTTTTCATGCTCCAATACGATTAAGCGTACATTCCTAGGACGCATACAATTAGGGATGTTACACAAATGACATCATAGTGTAGCAATATATGGCTCTATCTGTTATGAATATAGTGTTTTCTTCATTTTCTTAATGCATTGGAATGTGATTATATCCAGAGTAAACATCCATAAATGCGAGGACCTGATATCCTGAAGAGATATCTACTAGCTTGTCAATGCTGGGCAATAAATATAGGTGTTTTGAGCATGCTTTGTTCAAATCTATGCAATCCTCTCACATTCTCCACTTCCCACTTTCCTTTTTCACGAGGACCACATTGGATAGCCATGTTAAATAATTGATTTCTCTTATGACTCCTGCTTGCAACAAATTTTTGACTTCATCATCGATAATTTTTTTGTCATTTTGGAGCCACTTTCTTTTTCTCTTAAGCCATTGGTTTGGCTTTGAGATCAATAGATATATGGTGGGAACAAAAGGCGGGATCAATTCCTGGCATGTTCGTAGTTGTCCAAGAAAATAAATTCTTATTTTACTAGAGGATTTTAATCAGTTTTTGTTTCTCATCTGGAGAGAGGTGTCGTCCCACATTTGTGATGTTTTCTTGGTGTTGACCAACTTGTATTTCCTCTAGTTCTCCATTAGGCTGGTGGCGAATGTCGTACATTGAGATCAGTCATGTGCATTGAAGCTTTTCCTTTTGTCACTATTCTTAGAATGATGCATGGTTTTTCTTGGGATGTTTACTTTAAGGCTCACGTTATAACAACTTCGATGCAGTTTTTTATCCCTTCTAATAACAACTATTTTTCTTTGGGGGTCTTTGAATTTTACAAGCAAATAGGGCATGGATATGATTGCCCCTAGATCAACTATTGATGGTCTTCCTATGTTCACATTATATGTTGAAGGACAATCAACAACATAAAAACACACTTTGATAGTTTTTGCCCTGCGGAGGATCCAAAAGTAACTTGCAATTCCACAGTGCCCTTGGCCTGTATGTGTTCACCAAGAATCCTAGCAATCTTGTGTGGCATGGAGTTATTTATTTCTTTGGGATGTTCATGTCTTTGAAAGCTTCCCAAAATATGATGTCGGATAAACTCTCATTATCAATGAATACTCTTTTTACTTGCAGATTTGTCATGAATGCCGCAATTACTAGAGGGATCATCGTGACCTTGGACGATGTCTCAAAAGTCATCTTCATCAAAGTTTAGTGGTAAGGTTTTCCTTTGGCGCGACTTATGATTTTTATAGCCTAACACAGTCATGATGAACTTTAGATGTCTTTTTCTTTGGGGGTAAGATTCTCCTTCTTCAGCCAATCCTCCTGAAATCATTCCCAAAATTCCCGCGACATTGTTAGGAAGTTGTTGTATAGGATTTTTTTTGTTGCACATGTTGTTGCTCTTGTTAACGTATTTTTTTGTTAGGGGAGATCTATTGCGGTGCATATTGTTGTGCAGTATTCAATTGTGTTTCTAAGATCAAAACATTCCTCTATTGTGTGGCCATAGTCTTCATGGAACTCATAATACTTGGATTTATCCAAGTTGTCTCTTTTGTGAATGGGTGTAGGTTTTTCAACGTTTAGGAATCTCGTTTGCAATACATCTTTAAGTATGTGTAATCGAGAAGTGTTTAATGTTGTGAACTCTTCAATCTTTCTTTGTTTTCTGAAATTTCTTCTTAAATCTTTTCTTCGATTAGTCACCTTTTATTTCTGTCTGTGATTCGCATGGGACCGTTAGTAGTCTTCAAGGTTGATATACTTCTCTGATATCGCGTTGAGTTCTTCTACAATTTTTGGTTTTTGTTTATCCAAAGAAGTGGAAAATAGTCCATCCTGAAGAACATCAACGATTAGATTTAGCTAGACTTTTGGGCCCAAGTTTCTAACTAATAGGGTTTCATAAAAAAATTTGTTCGAGTAATCTCGCAAAGCTTCTCAGGACTGTGTTTGACTACTTTCAAGGCATGTGTGGATTTGTATTGCCCCTTGCTAGATAGGAATTGTACTAAGAACTGGTTAAAAAGGTCTTCCTAGTTGTGGATGGAGGTAGAGCCGAGCACCATCTTAAGGCTACTTCCTTCAAGGTGGTAGGAAGCATGCGACAATCGATGGCGTCTGGGATGTCTTGTGTCATCATATTCGTTTGGAATTTTTCCATATGGTCCTGGGAGTCTCCTTTGTCATTATACTTGTCAGTGAAGATTTTGATACCAGGCATGGATAGGCTCATGATTTGTGTGGTAAATTGGTGGGCCACTTTAAAAACAATTTTTGGGTTTGAGAGGGAGTTTTGGTCATGGTTGAAAATTTGGCTATTGTGGGTTTTCATATTGTTTGTGTTATCCAATTCAATAATCATTGAACAGATAAAAAATAAACTAAAATAAAATACTGATACAAGATATGTATTTTGTAAGGGAAAAATGTTTGTTCTTTTAAATGACATAACTTATATCATTTCACTCTTACAAAGAAGTGAGATCCATACATTTTTTTTGTCCACTCTCTCCCCCTTTATCTATCTCTTTCTCTCACTTCAAATGATAAAATTTTACCTCCTTTAAAATGACACACACTTTTTCCGTTTTGTAATTCATGTCTTTGACCATTTATTAATTCTTAGATTTCTAAAAGAAGAAGAGAAAAATTAAAGCAAATTATTAGTGCTCGCTCAAATAGTAACAAATTTTACTACTTTTCTTTATGTAACAAACCTTGCAAGAAGTCGATATATATATATATATATATATATATATATATATATATATATATATATATATATATATATATATATATGAGTTAGTTTTTTTTGCAGTTACTGCAGATAAATCTGCAGTAAGCCTAATACGACGTTGTTTTGGGGCGGAAATCATGATATTTTTATAATTTTAATTTATTTCAAGGTTATAATAGTCTTTACATTTATAATATTTTAATATTTCAATACCAAAACAACGTCGTTTTGGGAATAAATGCAGATAATTTATCTACATTAACTGTAGAAATATTTATATATATATATATATATATATATATATATATATGGATTCGTAACTTATTTACATTGAGCCCAAAACGACGTCGTTTTGAAGCTGAAATCAATGTATTTTTGTAATTATAATTTTTCAGGGTTACAATAGTGTTTTTCATTATAATTTTTTTTTAATCCAAACGACGTCATTTTGGAAGCAAATGTAGATAACTTTCTACATTCACCGTAGAAAATATTAAAGCCTATATATATATTGTTTTTACATTTGATGTATTTTTTTGTTTTAATTTTAGAGTAAATACCTTTTTTGGTCCCTAACAAAAAACACAGTCCCCACTTTAGTCCCTTACAAAAAAAAAATTAGTCAGTTGGCCCCTAACAAATTCAAAGTGGACCCATTTAATTGAAATCGTGGTCTCTCACAATTTAAAAAAAAAATCCATATTAGTCCCTCAAAAGGACTAAATCGTGGTCCCTCACAATTTCAAAAAAAATCCATATTAGTCCCTCAAAAGGACTAAAATGGGTCTACTTTGAATTTGTTAGGGGCCAACTGACTAATTTTTTTGTAAGGGACTAAAGTGGGGACCGTGTTTTTTTTTTAGGAATCAAAAGGGTATTTACTCTTAAAATGGGTCTACTTTGAATTTGTTTGGGGCCAACTGATTAATTTGTTTTTTTGTAAGGGACTAAAATGTGGACAGTGTTTTTTTTAGGAATATTTACTCTTAATTTTAATTTGGTGAATGCAACGACGTCGTTTTGCTATGGCCACAACGTTTTGTTGAGAATTTTCATTTGCTCTCTATTCTCTCAAGAAGTCTCTGCACAGTGAACTCAGCCTCCGCCACCGTCCGCCGTGGAGTTTCCGTTTCCGACCGCCGTTGAAGCCCATTCAAGCCTTTTACATATTTCCTTACAAGATCAGGTAAAAGGGTGATATCAGTTTTGTTTGCATTTGCCTCTTGTAATTAGCTTCAGAGAGAGCGCTTTCGTTTTTAGGTTCAAATATGGTTTATAACTTAACATGGATTGATTAAGGGCTTAAAGTGGATGTAGGGGTCACATAGTTCCTGGGTTTATTCAGGGGAAAATTTTTTTTTTTTTTTTTTTTTTTTGGGCTTAGCGTTAACAAAGTCTAGGCTTTGTGTTTTGATCACCAGCTGTTTGATAAAATGCTTGATTGTTACGTGCAATGGTGTATTGGTTTGGGGGGAAGAAAGATTGTTCCTGTGAGAATTCTGATGTGGTTAGTTTGTTTTTATAATTGATGTGGTTTTGTTAATGGATACAATGTTTGACTATAAACAATGCTTATGAAGTGCTTGGTTTATTGCCTAAGTAAGCTGACCCTTTCCAATCATGCCTTCTGGTTTTTATGATTATTTGGGTTCTCTGGGTTTGTAGCTCATCTTGTATGTTAGGGGTCATTTATTTGATTTTCGATTGTGATTTAAGGTCAAATCCCTGTTTTTGGCATTTGAAATTGGTATGCAGTACACACTTTCATTTGATTGGTATCTTGGATTCTACGTGATTTGGTTTTAATTTGGAATTGTAATGGTTTATTGAGTTTTCTCATAGAGTATGAATTGATTCAGTTTATTTGATTTTGTAGCTGTCTTTTTGGTTCTATTTCGGTTGGCCTAAGGTTTGAAGCTGTTAACATCTGAAATCAGCACATCCTTTTTGTTGTGAAAGATTAGAGTAGAACAAAAATGCTTAGAAGAAGGCTTTCTATTCTCTCAACGTCAATCATCAGAAGTTCAATTCACAGCAAACCCATTCTAAGATACCCATCTATCCAATTTCATCCCTTGCGGCTCCCTCACTCTCCTAGTGCTCATGCAACATTTAATCCCAATGCACTCCCGGATTGTGAAGGCTTTAGAGCTTACAGTCTTCTGAGCTTGAATGATCTGAGAGATAATGTTCCCAGAAAGCAGAAGACAAGGAAGGGCCGTGGGATTGGGTCTGGAAAGGGCAAGACTGCTGGGTATGGTCACAAGGGTCAGAGAGCCAGAAAAGGTTCAAAATTGGGGTTTGAAGGAGGGCAGACCCCACTTCGTCGTAGAGTGCCCAAACGTGGGTTCAAGAATCCATTTAGCCTCACTTTTCAGGTGTATTTTCAAGAACTCATCTTTTTTAATTTCTTTTTCTGTATGTTCTCTTATTTTAAGAAAATGAAATATTAAATAGGAAGCATTCACTCACATCCTTTTCCTGAAGCTAGAGTATACTGCTATGCTTACTGTCGATATTAGGTTTTATTTTACTTTTTATTACTAGGCATAATTTGCATGATACAATTTTTCTTTGTAAGACTCTGAGATCTCCTGTAAACTTATATGGCTGAGTGGCTGACTAAATTTGTTTTAATTGATAAGAACCTCTATTTTCCATATGCCAATTGCCAAGCATGATCTGTACCAAAAAGTATTGTGAACACTTACAGCAAATGTATGTCAAGGTGTATACTTTATTGTATTCAAGGATCTTTTCCTGGTGTATTTTAACTGTTTGTATGTGATTGTTGATATAGTAAGACATATTGCCAACGTTGGAGTTCACTCTGGCTGATAGAGTTGAGCCCCTGGATGTATGGGCATTGAGTAACTTCCAGTGACTTATTTGTTTTGATTCAAGTTTTATATTAATTTCAATTTGTTTGTGCATATTTTTATTCTTTAATATTGTTTAAATTAATGTCTAGATATCTTTATTTGATGGTGAAGCCATGACAATGACTTGAGCTCTTAATATTGGACCCTCTCTGCTTGGTTTCTATCCCTCCCTCTTTTTCCTTAATCTATAAGCCATTTGTATGGCTATTTTCTTAAGTTTCTTTTATATCATTTTTTGCAGCCAATAGGTTTGGGAAAAATTGCTAAGTTTATCAATGGAGGGAAGATAGATTCTTCTGAACTGATTACGATGAAAACACTCAAGGTTTTGTTACTGATACCTCACTGAATTGTTTGCTTTGTGTGCTTCCTCTCATTCTGGTCGTTATTATTACATAGGATGCAGGGGTACTAGGGAAGCAAATGAAAGATGGAGTAAGATTGATGGGGCGTGGTTCTGAGCAGATCAAGTGGCCAATTCATCTAGAGGTAGACTGTAACTTGAAGCCTAAAAGTATTTTGAGGATCACAATCATGTTTTTTAATTCTCAAGTCTTAACTTCTGAATTTTTTATTTATTATTATTATTATTATTATTATTATTTATATTTTTGAAAGTGTATTGTCATAAATTTCATCATTGGTCATAATAATTCGTCATTTTTGCTGTAGTAATAGTATATGGTTACTTAGATGCTGGCTTGAGAGTCTGCTCTCTCCTTTCTTTATTGGCAGCATAAACCATCAAAAGTTTGGAATGGTATACAAAGGATGTAGTATGTCTAAATATTAAGGAACAAATTGTTGGCTTGAGATTGCATCTAACTTTGAATTTGTTATAAAGAAAGTTGGTATTATCCTTATCTTCAAAATTTATATGCTAATTTTCCTTAACCTTGGAAGGAAGGTCATAGGTTCGTCTCATGTAATTAGCCTATTATAGACCCTTCCATTAACCCTGCGCAAAGCGGGAGTTTTATAGCACCATGATGATATTTTTTTACCCGAATAAACAAATAAACCCTCATAGTCTGAGATTATGGTTCCATATTTTGTTCGTCAATAAGAAAAAGAGATGTAAAATTGGTCTTAATGTTTAAGTACTAAAGTATAGGTTATGTTTTATAGTCCTAAACTGTTTAGGCATAAAACAGGAATGTGTTTTCACACAGTAAGTTTCCAGGTATCAAGGGTCACTGTTAGGGCTAAGGAAGCAGTTGAAGCAGCTGGTGGGTCTGTCAGAAGGGTGTATTACAATAAGTTGGGCTTTCGGGCACTGCTGAAGCCCGAATGGTTTGAAAAGAAGGGGAGATTGTTGCCTAAAGCTGCTAGACCTCCTCCAAAGCAAAAGGATAAAGTTGATAGTATTGGTCGGCTGCCTGCACCAACCAAGCCAATTCCATTTTTAGTTGAAGGAAGCGAGGATCTTCCAGTTCATCTTAATTAAATAAATAACATGTTTGGTACCATTTTTTTGGAGTTTGTAATTCTTTATGATGTAAACGGTTTTGACTCACAAGTTTTTTATGCAGTCTCTTCCAATGGAGCAGGTAGTTAATTCAGGATGAGATAAATGGATTTCCTTTGGGACAAATGAAATGGAAAAATCTTGTTTTTTTATATCATTTCTTTTGAGGAAGTGATGTAGGTCACTCGGCTGAACAGAGCCATAATTTCATGTGCAAGGGTAAATTGCTAGAACTCTCTTCAATTCAATAATTCAATTTTCTGGCGGATTTTGTGTAAGATGCTTATGGACGGCACTTGTCAAATGACCTGGTTGAATTTTTAAAAACAGGGTGACTGTTTTAACTTTTAATCCGAATTTGTATTAATATGTATTGTTATTCTCCATTGATCATACGTGCATAATCATCATTCAAGGTGAACTTGGCTCAGTCAAACGGTTAGAATTGGAATGTCATAGTGAGAGGACTATATTCTTTCTCTCGTTAGTTAGGACAAAAAGTGGGTATCCTTAAGTAATATATCTAACTTCAAGAGAGAAAAAAAATAATTTTGAAATTGGAGAGGTGTGTATCCTTGTTCATTGTTTAATATAGGAATGAATTCACAGTTCTTGTGCATAAAATGTTACTTGAAATCCCTTTTTTATGAGTTATCACAATAATTTAGATTGAAATAAACATATAGTTGTGTCTTATAATTGTATACAATTATATCTTTGTTTTAATCTAAATTTTTATGACTTTTTTTTTTTATACATGAAATTTAAAAAGTAAAACAGCAAAATACAAAATAAAGAAAACAAAAACCAACGAAAGCAGAAAAGAAATAAAACCAAAATACAAAAAAAGGAAAGCAAAAACCAACGGAAAGCAGAAAAGAAATAAAACTATCTTGTTTCTTTTCTAGGATGACAAAAGCCATGCCTGAAGCAACAATCTTAACGAAGCAGGAGGAACCACAAAGATAGACTCATCAGACAAAGAAGAATTTAGAATAGGAAGATTAGCTAAACAATCAGAATGTGTAATCAAGACCTGCCAATCACCATCCAAAAGTGTCCGTATACGAGTCATCAAACCTTTCATGGTAATGTAAATATTTCTATTTCAAAAAGAAAATTAAATCAATGGGACTATTTATTTTTAATAATGACCCTTTCATTTTCATTGGCGCTTTTGTCATGATCATATATTATTAGTTTTTTTTTTTTTGGTATGCTATATTATTAACTTTTTATTATGCTTTCAAAGTTTCTCTGAATGTTGTAAAACATTCTAACCAACAACTAGAAGAAATGTAAACTACGTTTATGTTTTTCTTATTGATTCGTAGATGATCCTCACGTTCATCTTAAACAATTTTAAATAAAATCAAAATCATTATGGACATCATGGGTGCAGATAAACCATCAATTTCTGACCTAGTTTAATTTTTACTTAAAACATTTTGGACACTCACCTAGAGTACATAATAAATAAGAACTGGAAAAACAAAAATTTCGTATTGGATGCATCAAATTTCTATCTATCAGAATACAAAAATTGTAAATTCTGAATTTAATATAACATGTGGTTGACTTCAATAATCCTTAACTCAAGCCAGTTGTCACATGAGACCTCAATCTTTGCTTAAATCTTCACCATGTAAAACCCTTTAGAGAAGAGAAATTAGTGATAGCACCAAGAGCCATATATATCTACGCGTTGGCATGTCAACCTTAAAGCCAAGAGAGTGCCTACCACGTTGTATCAATTCATAGTTTAAATACATGCATGACTTACTCATAATGCATCAAACATACAAACACAAACAATATTGCATTTCTAGCTAGCAGCTAAAGAAACATGAAGCTCCACTACTTTTCCTTGTTCATTCTTTTGGTCATCTTGGAGGTGAGAACCATTTATGGTCTCTCTACACAAGAAAATGTGCTAAAGAAATCATTGAAGTCCTTACCCCCTGAAGCCTTGTTGTCCATTAGTTACTATCAGAAAACATGCCCTGATGCTGAAGGCATTATCTCACAAAAGGTTGCTGCTTGGGTTAAGATGGACCCCACCTTGGCCCCTTCCATCATCCGCCTGCATTTTCATGATTGTGCCATTAGAGTAATCCCACAACTCAATCTCTCTTTAAATTTGAAAATGTGTTTTCTATAGTCATTTCTTCATTATCTAAAATAGAGTCCACTTACTAATAATTATTTGTTAAAGTGATAAGGAACTTGTTTTTCTTAAAAAGAATTCAAGTTCTAAGATTGAAGAAAATGGTTTTGAAATAACCGCACCCTATATAAGTCTGACAATGCTCGAATTGAACTAGTTAGATTTCTGATTATCTAGTTGGAAAAAAATAAAAAAAAATAAAAGTAGGGTCCATTTAAATTTTCCAAATGCATCTTGTGCATCACTTTAAATTGATCCGCGCCATATGACACATAATGCACCATTAACTTAGTTAAGTGTTGCCTATAGTTGTCAAACATGGTTAAAATCCAGCATCTAAAATAATTGTTGTAAGGAATTGATGGATTGCAATTTTCCTTTGAATTTGATTTAAAGTATGATGAGTGTGAGTCTTAGAACAGCAGTAAGGTTGCCTTTGTGACCTTTGGTCATGGGTTCAAGCTCATAAAATTGTCTCTTTGCAAAGATGTAAGGATAAAATTATGTATGATCCACCCTACCCTTTTCCTTGCAAGTTGGAGAGCCTTTGTGAATCGGGGTTTGCCTTTTTTATTTATTTAAAGTATGATGGTAATAAGTTTATTAACTTACTTATTATGATGTAATATTTCCATTAGAAGTGTTGACTTGATATGTGGATGTGACATGAATTTTGCTTTGTCTTATGTCATAAAATTGATCAAAATGCAGGGATGTGATGGATCAATTTTGCTTAACCATACAGGGAGTGAAAGGAAAGCTTTTGAGAGCAGAACCCTAAGAGGTTTCCAATTGATTGATGATATAAAAGCTGAGCTAGAGAGGAGATGTCCAAGAACAGTTTCTTGTGCTGACATTCTCACTGCTGCTGCAAGAGATGCAACCATTTTAGCTGGAGGACCCTTTTGGGAAGTCCCATTTGGCAGAAAAGATGGAAAGATTTCCTTAGCCACAGAAGCCATGTTGGTTCCACATGGCCATGAAAACATTACAACTCTTATTGAATTTTTTCAAGAAAGAGGGCTAAACATGCTTGATTTGGTTACTCTCTCAGGTTCACACACAATTGGTAGGAGCACTTGCTATTCTTTTATGGACAGGCTTTACAACTTCAATGGGACTGGAAAACCTGATCCCTCACTCAACATCTTTTACTTGAACTTGTTGAGGAAAAGATGTAAAGGTGTGTTGGATTTGGTGTACCTTGATGTTATAACCCCAAGGACTTTTGACACAACCTATTACACAAACCTTATGAGGAAAGTTGGGTTGCTGTCAACAGATCAATCACTGTTTTCAGATGCAAGGACTTCTCCATTTGTTGAAGCATTTGCAACACAACCTTTCCTTTTTACTAGTCAGTTTGCAGTGTCAATGGTGAACCTTGGGAATGTTCAAGTTCTGACTAGGCCTAATGAAGGTGAAATCAGAGTGAACTGCAATTATGTCAATTCTGTGTAATTGTTGTTCTGCTTAATGTGTGGTTATATATTCATTATTTCAATTTTACATTTGGGATATTAATAATTGTCGTAGTTAGGGCTCGTGTGTCTCTGAGGATCATGTACAAGTGATAATTGTTGGGAGAGTGTCTATGCTGCTGTGTTGCGAGAAATTTTACTTTTCTGATTTTATATATTTGTATTCATAAATTGAATATATATAGTTACAAACTTGTACCGAGTTGTTAGTAAATTTGAACAATATATATTATTTTCAAACACATTATATGAAAGCATATTATTTATCGAAATTAGAGCTTCATTGAAGTCTATGTTCATGAATGAAGGAGAGAGGTATTATATTGAGCAAAGAAAAATAGAATACAGAGAGGGGGAGAAAGCACCCAATGTGGATGGCAAAGAAGAAGTGCTTCTGGAAGATGAAGAGCTTTTCCCGGCTTCCTACAAGGAGAGTATTTTGGTACAAGGAGAGTATTTTGGATCTCAAGCGGAGAATTATAACCATATAAAGACGGATCAATGTTAATAAAGGAATAGAGAGAAAAAATATTAAAATAGGTAGTTACAAAATCATAACCGTTGATTTACCTTTTTATGATTGTGATCTCCCCACATAATCATATCATGTTTTTTTTTTACAAATGAGAAAATCCGAGTATTTTTAGTGCTGAAGTCATACTAAATAATGGGTTCTACTCTCATTTAAAATGGGACACATTTATTATAAATAAATTACAGATTATATATTCTGAAGAATATATAGGCAAAATATTATAGTTATTTTTTTGTTTCTTTCTTCCAAAAATATAAATATATTAGTATAAGTGTTATGTTTTTATTTGGGTGTAGATACGACGAGAACACATTAAATATTTCTCCCTCAAAAGACCTAAAAAATTTATTTAAAAATAAATAAAATATAAATCATCAATTTTATTTAAATTGAGAAAAATTAGAAAATTTTTCTTTATTGTACTGCTTGGTAATATAAAAATTTAGATCAACGTTTGGGAGTTTAGATATGCTAAGACGAGTAGAAACTTAATCTCAATACGCTAATAATGATATATCCATTTGAATTTGGCGACCTTAAATTTGAATTTAACAATAATTTTAAAAATACTGCCTTTATCTTTAGAATAAAATGAAAGCACAATTAAAATGAAATAATGAGCAATTTACAAAGAATAAATTGCAATAATATTTTTAAAATTAAAAATAAAAAAACCCAAAAACAAATTACAATGAAAAATAATTGTAAAATCAAATTTTTATTTTTTTCTCGAAAGAAAATAAAATAAAAAAGAAATGAAATAAAGAACAGTTTACAAAGAATAAATTTAACATTTTTAAATAAAAATAAAAAATCAAATTATTCCAAAAGTACATTACAATGAAATAATAAATGTAAAATTTATATTTATATTTTTTTCTCAAAAAGTAAACTAAAATAAACAATAATATTTTGCAATGAAAAAGAAATCGAGCGAATTAAATTTCAGTTCTTCTTAAAAAAATGAAAAATAAAATATAATCACAAATAATTTTCAATAAAATATTTTTTTAGGTTAGAATAAAAAAATTAAATATAGCAATAATTAATTTACACTAAATTACTAAAAGACAGAATGAGAATAATAAACTTTTAGTTTTTTCTTAAAAAAATCAAAAATTAATTGAAATCACAAATAATTTATGGAAAATTGTATATCTCCTCTAATATGAGATAAAATTATTTGCAACAACACAAAAACAACATACTTTTGGAGTTTAGGAAAAAAATATGTAGGGTATTTTAAAATTTTTATTTCCTCTTATATTAGGAATTTTTTCTAAAATATCATGTATTTTTTTTTCAAATTCTAAAATGACATCGTTTTAGAGTTGAGAAAATAATTTTGTTTCCTATTCAAAAAAAAGAAGTTAATCCCATAATTTATACTGAAAAAATAAGGTTTAATGTTTCTCATGTTATAGGAGATAAAATTATCTGCTACACATATATAAAATTATGTGGAACTCATATTTTCTTTTTCTCTTATTATCTTCAAATGGCCCATATGAACTCCATATACTTTTATATGTTTATAGGAGATGAAATTATCTTCTACAATATAAGAAACATCAAATCCAAAAAAATAAAGGTATTAACATTTTTCCTAGGAGATAAATTATTTTAAACAACTTAAAAATGACGTCATTTTTATAATATAGCGGCTTGATTTTTTTTTTTTGAATATTACAGGAATCGAACTTGTAACCTAATACACACTACACACACCCAATACCACTAGACTAATCCTAGTGGTGCACGGCTTGAAATCGCTTATGTGTAACATATAATTAATTTTACATATCATCACAGGTTTATTATTATTTTTATTTTATTTTTTTTCTTGAGAAAGGTGTGTTGTATGCTGCATTTAGCAGTTTGGTAGATACAACACTGCTGATAGAACGTTGTTAGAAGCTGACCGAACATTAAATCAGAAAGATATTATCAAATTGAATGTAGCCATTACGATACTCAGTGCTGCAAAATGTTCGCTAGTATTGTCTGTCACAACACAACAGTAAGATATTATCATATTGATAAAACCAAGACGTCGCTAATGTTCTTTATAAATTTCTTGGCATAATTTATTTAGTTACAATTTTTGTCCAAAATTCATGATCAACATAAGATTACGATAATAAGGTGAAGACGGTAGCTAATTGATTATCCACACTCTCACTGTAGTTTTGATTACTTTCACAATGTTTTAGATAAAATGCTATTTAATGGTCATCTCAGACAATTTTAATTATTTATTATTAAATTAACGGTTTTTTTTTTGTGTGTGTATATATATATATATAAATATATATATATATATATATATATATATATATATATGTTAAGGAATTCGTGCTTAAAGTTTTCTTTTGGTAACGTGTAAAATTGAAATACAGTCTTAGATTAGTTAGAGATTGTGTATTAAATTTTCGTGAAATATTTTTTTTTTTCTAATACACTGTTCTATGCAACATCCATCCAATTGTCCATGTTATTCTCCACCACTGAAATAGTACATATTAATTAAATATGTATAATTTATGAAACAAATAAGTTTATGTTTTTGCATAAAAGATTTAATATAAATAACATAACTGGTTTTCCGTTCCTGTTCACATGAAATTAAATAGCAATAAATATACTTTCCATTCCCTCTAAATACCCTGCCATTTATGCAATATGAAATCGATCTCCACCGCATAAATAGAATTCATTCAAAAAATTAAATGAAATGAATTTTCTATATACGCCAAACAATATATAATTAATCCAATCATTAAAACACATTACTTTAAATTAATTACAATTCTACCAAAAAAAGAGAGGGAGAATATACAAAAATAAGATACCTCTAATTAATTTCATTTAATTGGTTGATCAAATTGAATAGCATAAATGAACCTACCAATCCATTTCCTCCCTTGTCATAAAAAATCAAAGATAAAAGAAATTGACTATCTTTGAAACCAAAGAGAGAGAGATAGAGATAGAGTACTGGTGGTGAGTGAATGCATGCAATGGCTAATAGTAAGAGGGCAGTGTTGATAGGATGCAACTATGAAGGAACGAAGGCAGAGCTGAAAGGGTGCATCAATGATGTGTGGAGGATGCACAAATGTCTCATTAACAGATATGGTTTCTTAGAGGAAGACATCACTGTCCTCATTGATACTGACCATTCCTACACTCAACCCACTGGCAAGAACATTCGATCCGCCCTGTCTAAGCTGGTCGGCTCCGCCTTGCCCGGCGATGTCCTCTTTGTCCACTACAGCGGCCACGGCACCCGCCTCCCAGCCGAGACGGAGGAGGACGACAACACCGGCTATGATGAGTGCATCGTTCCTTCGGATATGAATCTCATCACAGGTAAGTTAACTCTTAAACGTCCGTTACTTCTTTCTCTTTTCTTTTTATTTTTTTTATTATCTCGATTGATTGATTACTTGATGATTTATTTGAGTCTGGTATATTTTTTTTATGTGAAAAATGTGTATAATTTTAAAGGATATAAAGTTATGTCATTTTAAGTGAGAAAAAGAGATAAATTATGGATAAGAAAATGGGTGAGAAAATTTTTAAAGATGTGAGTTCCACGTCTTTATGAGAGTAAAAGGATATAAAGTGTGTCATCTTTTTTCTTTTTTTATATTATGGATGAGTTCATCACTTACTTGAGTTGGATAAGATCATTTGGGTTCAAAACTCCCCTTATTATTATTATTATTATTATTATTTATTTTTTGGATACAATGCAAATTAAATATATAATCTAATATAAACTATCTAAACCTTTTATTATTAGACTAATTTTAGGCTTAAAAAATTATCTATGCTGGAACTAACTTTTACTAACATCATAAACCTTTCTCTTATTTTTTGTTAAATTATTCTCTCACCTAGTATAAAAAAATAATTTATTTATTAATAATTTGACAAAAATAAAATACATATCATATTAGGAAAAATATGTTTCATTTTTTTTTTTTTTTATAACAATATGTTTCATTTTAAAGGATGTAAAATTGTGTCATTTTAAGTGAGAGAAAAAGATAGACAAAGGGGGAAGAGATGACAAAAAAAATAAAGATGTCGGTCTCACCTCTTTGTAACAGTGAAATGATATAATAAGTTATGCCATTTAAAGTGTTTGAATGACAAACATTTTTCCCATCATATTATAAGTGGAAAATATCATATTATAAGTGAAAGATGCACCAAAAATTCAGTGCATCTAATCCGATGCACCAAAGATTTGTTCCTGATTGAAGTCTTAGGGAGCGTTTGGTTGGAGCTTTCTTAAAATATAGCCAGGCAACTGAAAGTGGGATTGTGTGCTATCCATTAGGGGTGTTCGCGGTCTGGATTGGATCGGTTTTGCAAGCAAAAATCATCCGATCCAATACCTTCGGTTTGATCATATAATCATCCATTCGGTTTTGATTTTTTTCAAATCCGATCCGATCCAATACAATTTTTTCGATTTGGATTGGATTGGATTTCGGTTTTTTGAAAATCCTAAAATTTATTTCATGATTATTGTGCAAATAACATCTTTTGTATATTGGCTTTGTAATTTTATTTTTTGAAATACAAAAGCACTAGTAAACTATAATATAATTTTTTTAATTTTGGCAATGAGATACGAAGCTCTACAAAGATAAAATTTTGTTGATAACATATGACTAGATTTTTTCTTGGGTTTAGTTAATGGGTCTTGGGTTTATAAATTTTTAGGCTATGATTAGGGAAATTACCCAAGTAGGTAGAGGAGAATTAATATATTGGATCAGTTTTCATCAACCCATCCAAAAATCGATCCAATCCAATTAAAATTTGCGGTTTTTAATCGGTTTTCAGTTTTTCGGTTTTCAGTTTATTCGGTTATTGGTTTTTCGGTGCGGTCACCGCGGTTTGAATCGGTTTGGATCGGTTGATAAACACCCATACTATCCATGTTTTTGGTACAAGATATCAAGTTTTTTTCCTAGCAAACCAATTTACCCAGCTATTGATGATTGTTTGCAAAATCAGATGAAATACACTATGCTCAAATCCCACTTCCAATGTGGTATTTGACGTTAGTCAGCTAAATGAAAAAAAGATGATGAAGGAGATGCCAAAATTACCCTCTTCTAACAGTATTTTCTTGCTCCAGCTTTAATGGCGAGTGCTGAGTGTTCTCAAAACAGCATTTGAATCTTCAATATTTGCATGTTTCACCAACTCCTCACAAACAATACCCATAACCCAAATATGATTTTCTGAAAATGCAATTGGAATTCTCATTACAAAGGAATCAACTTTTTGAGTTTTTGCAACCTCTGAACCTAACCAGATGGCTAAAGAGTTGTAATCTGTCATGGGGTTCTGTTTTTCAGTCTCATTGAATCAATATCTCAAATGGGTTTTCTGATTCTTGGACTACTGTGAATTTTCTTTTGTTATTTTTCTTCATCTTTTTTTGTTGTTGTTCTTTCACTTCTTTGTTGGTTTCTTGGTGTGTGAAAGTGTTAAGATGGGGAAAGAGATGATAGAAAACGTGAACGATGATGGAGAGCTTGATGAGCTTGAGATGTTGCTGAATGAGATCCCTTAGATGACCCATTAACCACCGACAACATATATGGGTTTGTACTGAAAAAAGTGAGAGTAAAGGGTAGGTGATTAAAAAAAATTTAAAAACAGGGATATTTTCGTAATTGTAACTTATTTCTCCATCTATATTTTACCTCAAGACAAACATAGACTTTATAAATCTTACCTAATTTGCCCGATAAATTTTTTTTTAACCAAACAACTTTTTTTACATTTTCCTACCAAACTCACTTCCTAACCATCTCCCTATCAATTACATTTCCCTAGTATTCAAAATATTTCTCCTCAACCAAACGCCCCTTATAGTATCAGCCTTTCGTATTTAGAGAAAAAACCCTTGCAAAAAAAAAAAATTAATCGTCTAGTCTTTAGAAAATTCAAGATGGACTCATTTTAATCTAAAGATTAATACGAGTCTTTTTTGAATTTGTGAGCGACCACGATTTCAACTAAATGAATCCACATTGAATTTCTTAAGAACCTCGAAACTAATATTCTTTTGCAAGGAACTAAAATGGGGATTATGTTTTTTGGTTAGAGATCAAAAAAAATTTACTCTTATATTTATTATTTATATTTGGGTTGGCGCAGTTAAAAGGGGTCGGCACACCAGGTTCGGTCGTCTACGTTAGCATTGACCTAAATTTGATTCTCTATGTAATCTCATGGTAAATCATAATTGAGCTTGGTGAACTTTCCAAAATCTTGAAGAGTGTCTCGTTCCTTAATTAAAATTTTTATTTATATAAAAAAAATGAAATGATCTCAAAACACGGAAACGTCAAATTATGTCGTATATTAGTTGGCTTATACATTTTCAAAATTCTATGCGTACTGTTTTACACTTAATTATACTACTCGCACGAGCTTATTTTCTGTGCTTTACCAAAAATTAAAAAATATGAAATATGGGTGGAAATAAATATAAAGGCAAGAATAATATAAAAGTGATACTTTTTATTATATTTAGTAAAAAGAGTACCGAATAATTCCGATCGGATATTTTAAAGGGCTTACAAACGTATATTTTAAACATTTTTCAATACTTGGGGACTTAAATCACAAGTGGCTATATATAACTATATAAGGAAAATATTTTTCGTTTTACCCTGACTGAAGTTTTTTTTTTTTTTTTTTTTAACATTTTTAAATCTCGAGATAAATAGTATTTTACTTAGGCTATATATTTGTTTTTATTGTAAAAAAATTTTGTGAGTCACACTTACTTAAAAGCAAGGGATACCATCAACTTCTTCTTTATCTTCTTTTTATGATGCGACTCATTTATCTGAGTATGGCAAAAAAAAAAAAAAAAAAAATCTGTGGCAAAAATAGAAATATTTTTCACTTTTACTGATTCAACTTTTTAGTCAGGTTTTGCGTTTTAACTTTTTATTTTATGGTCTGGATGTATTCATTTATTTGAAGTTAAATATTTGTTCTCTATTTTTGTCTTTGTTTGAAAAAATTCTTTTTAATAATTTTTCATGAAATCATTCTTTTATTTGATTTTTCCTAGTTTTTTCCCCCATTTATCTTTCTCTTTTGGAGATAACGACTACTCAGAATTTGATCTGGAAGCTATGCAGTAGAGAAAAAATCGATATATATTTGATATGCAAGCAAAAGATATTGAATCCCATGTATAAGGATTCTGTTGATTTTTTATTTAATGGTTACATAATCTGAAGATATAGTTTGTTATAAACTGAGTTCAAATTTTTTTTTTGGTGTCATTCTGCATTTTTTTAATCTTATAATAAGATTAAAAAAAAAAAGTGAGTTGAAAATCATCATGCCTTATGTTATATATCTATCAAAAATTAAAATATTTATACATTTTGTGATCTTATCTTATGACTGGGTATATTCCAAATTAGTAATATTTTTCTGCAATTGGCATGATTCTTTGGGAAGCAATGGTAACTGTTACTTTGTGTGTGTGTGTGTGAAAACAGATGATGACTTCAGGGAACTTGTAAGCAAGGTCCCTAAAGGTTGTAGGATCACAATTGTGTCAGATTCTTGCCACAGTGGTGGCTTGATTGAAGAAGCTAAGGAGCAAATAGGAGATAGCACAAAGGAAGAAGGCCAGAATTCAGGCTCTGGCTTTGGATTCAAAAACTTTCTCCATAGAACTGTTGAAGATGCCATTGAATCTTATGGTATCGATATTCCATCAGAATTGCACCACCATAGATACAAGAATGTTGTTGAAGAAAGACATGTTGAACTTCCTCATGGGGATTATGGCTACTTGAAGAATAGGTCATTGCCTCTTTCAACTCTTATTGATATACTAAAGCAGAAAACAGGGAAAGATGATATAGATGTTGGGAAAATAAGACCTTCACTTTATTATATCTTTGGGGAAGATGCTAGTCCTAAAGTGAAGAAGTTCATGAAGTTTATCTTGAACAAACTAGAACAACATGGAGGTGGAGAAAGTGGAGGACATGGTGGAATTTTGGGGCTGGTGGGTAACCTTGCCCAAGAGTTTCTCAAACAAAAGCTGAATGAGAGTGATGATGAGGGATACAAAAAACATGGCGTGGTGACACATGTGGGAAGTAAGCAAGAGGCATATGCTACATCAACTAAGCACAACCTTGTAGATTGTGGAATCTTGTTGAGTGGTTGCCAAACTGATCAAACTTCTGCTGATGCAAGTCCTTATGGAGATTCTGGGAATGCTTATGGGGCTTTTAGCAATGCCATTCAGGCTATAATTCAGGAGACTGATGGTTCAGTTACAAATAGGGAGCTTGTTCTGAAGGCTAGGAAGAAGCTTAAGAGACAGGGTTTTACTCAGAAACCAGGACTCTATTGCAGTGACCAAAATGTTGATGCTCCTTTTGTGTGTTGATTTGATAGTGGCAAAATGAAAATTATGTTGGTTTTGCAAGTGTTTTTTTCTGAGTTTGGGGAAATTAATATTGCAGAAATAAATATATACTTTGTTTATGATTTTAATAATGATGTGTGGCATTTAATACAAAAGTGTGTGGGCTAGATAGTTATAATGATTTCACAAAGCACGCACTCTAAAATATAGGAGTGATCTCTTTAATAGAAAAATTAAGGGTTTTATTTCTCATGTCACATAAGAGAGATTTTATCTCATACTCTCACTTCGATTTCTGTGTTCTATTTTTTTCTCTCTTTTTTTAAAACATAAAGTGAGTCCCACTATTTATTGTGAGAGTAAGAAAGAAGATTTATCTTATGTGACATAAGAAAAATAAAACCCAAAAACTAATTTAAGAAAAAAGAATGTGAAGTTTCTAATGTTGAAGTCTTCCACGGAACATAAGTCAACACATTTTTATTTGATGTTGTTATGTACCGACAGAATAGAGGTATCAATATGGATTGAACCTGATGGGTCAACCTGCCAACCTATCAAAATGGGGCTGGTTGAATTATATTTTTTAACCCACCAACTCACTTCAACCCGCCCCGATTAGTTGTGGGTCGAAATGGAGTGGTGGCGGGTCAGAGCGGGTTGGCCTGCGGGTCAACTTTTATTATTATTAGGTAGTATTTTATTTGTTACTAAATTTTTGTGATATAATTTATTTTTATTTTAGTACTCCCTTAGAAAAATAAAGAAGAAAAACTTTATTTATGACAAAGATTATCCATATATAGAGACAAAAATAAATTTCTAAAAAATATCTAACTGAATATTAGCTTATATTTAAGCTTAAGATTGAAAAAAAATTAAGGGGAGTGGGAAATAAAAATAAGAAATATTATAAAATTAATAAAATATAAGTTATTATTATTTTTTAATTATTTTTTGTTTTTAGACGAGTTGATCCGCCAACCCGCCTCAAAACGGGGTGGGTTGATATTTTCAACCCACTATCAAACGGCGGGTCAACCCGCCCCGCCCCGTTTTTGGCAGGTTGAAAGTGAGTCAGGGCGGGTCATCTCGTTTTGTCACCTCTAGGCAGAATGAGCTTCAAGATTGGACTCGCAATTCACTCCAAACTCACTCCTAAGTATAAAATTCGGGACATTGACCGTACTGCTCCCTTTTTTAATATAATATACCTGAATGTCACGGAGTCAATTTTTTTTTTTCAAACTGCCACGGCACCATAGTTGCTGGAGTAGTCAGCTACTATGGACGGGACACGTGTCACTTTCCCAACGGCTGGAAGGCCTGGTTGCACCAAAGTAACTGATTACCTCAGCGACTTTGAGTTGAATGAGTTGCGTGTCCAGCCACTGGGGATATGGCACGTGTCCAGTCCATAGTAGCTGACTACCTCAACGACTATGGTGCTGTGGCAGTCTGAAATTTTTTTTACTCTGTGACATTCAGGTATATTATATTAAAAAAGGAGACAGTATGATCAATGTCCCATGAAATTCTTTATAGAAGGGATAGGTTTCACCCGGCAGCTGAAACCATTTTATTGTGGTTATGCACACACGAGAGCATTTTTGATACACCCATGTAGCTATAACTTTCATTCAAAAATTGACACTTGGATTATAATTTCTTATTTTGATTGGCCCGTCGCATAGAATCAACGGTACCGCGGGGTAAATAAAATATTTCGGTGCACACACACCACCCTTAAACTATCTGTCTTCCCATTGTGCACAGTAATCTACGACGTAACTAGTTACTGTCTCCTCCATATACCGTCAATCCACATATCCAACCCTTGTCCTCAAGGACCAAATTGGTGTTAAAGTTTTATTGTAGAAAAAGAAGAAGAAGCAATATTCCCGTGCTTTGTGGACTGTTATGTCAAAATGCTACATGATTCCAGAATCAACTACACATTTCCCATAATTATCTCTTAATATTTCTTATTACAAAACTGAAACAACTTGTCATCTATAACGTCTGGCATGGGCCTAGGCCCACTCAACCAACACTACCAAATGGGCTTCAAGAAAGGAGAGTAACCAGACAACCCCAAGACACCAACTTTAGTTGGGCTATCTGATGAGGACTCATTGTCTTGTCTACAATTTTGTTCTCTTGTCAATCGTTTTCTATTAGGTTTACCGATGAGGCTCGAGAGGTAGGTTTTTGTCCTGAACTTCCAACTTCGTCTTCCTTGAGAAGTTTCAGAATGTTCTGCAATTTTTTTGCAAATCTTTATTTGGTGGTTGAAGCTCACATTGCGTCTACAATCAAGACGATAGGGAAAAAAATAATAATAATAAAGGTGGAAAATGGCTATGTGTGAACTAACTAAATTCAGGTTAATGCTTATTTATATTTTTGCATCCTATTATTTTCTTTCGTTTTACTTTATAATTTTCCATTGATAAATTTTATTTTTAATATCTTGCATAATCATCCTAATTCAAAAGATTATATGAATACATCAAATCAATTCCCACTTCTTGACAAGCTTGCTCTCGTTTTTTGAAAAGGACCATGCCAATGGGAATTGAGTTATTTAACTCAATCAACCTCTGACAATAAAACACAATCTAAGAGAAAACATGATCAAGTTAAAACTCATGCAAGTAAGAGAATCAAGGAGTACATGTCATTACTAATAGCATATCTAAATTGGGAAAGAGTATAAGGTAATGGAAACTAAGAACCATTGAAAAGAGTTGCAAATCGTCTTGGAATTAGCAAAGATATATTTGATGATTCCAGGAGTCTTATGAACGAATTGCTAAAATTGATTTAACCAAAGAAGAATGCGATTGTAGCAGATAAGATATTACTTGTACGACTATATATATTTATGGGATCTGATATAGCAATTTCTATGGATATTATCTAATTTAGTTTACTTCGTTTCTTTAATTTTTGATTTGATGCAATTTATTTATGACAATGAAGTGAGAACCTGAGAACTTTAATATTTAGCGACTTTATTACTTAGAGTAAATATTATTTTTGGTCCATAACAAAAAATACGGTCCTCACTTTAGTCTCTTACACAAATAAATTAGTCAGTTAGTCCCTAACAAATTCAAAGTGGACCTATTTAGTTGAAATCGTGGTCGCTCACAAATTCAAAAAAGACCCATATTAGTCCCTCAAAAGGACTAAAATGGGTCCACTTTGAATTTGTTAGGGACTAACAGACTAATTTGTTTTTGTAAGGGACTAAAATGGGGACCGTGTTTTTTGTTAGGGACCCAAAGGGTATTTACTCTTATTACTTTAGATATTTGTTTATAGCAATGAGTCAATGACATGTTATTCACAATTATTCCTTCCATTTTTTTGTAGTTTTATTCCTTCAATTTTATTTTGTTAGATTTAGATGTTAATTAATGTTCTGTCCAGAGGACAAAGATGTCTATCCCAATGGACTAATATATTTATGTTGGATCTAGGTGCTCCCTCTAAGGTATTTATGAGTTAGATACCCTTGAATTTAGCAAATCACTGTGCACAGAAGAATAACAAACAACTTTCGCCAAATGGGTGGTGTGTGTGCATACTAATAGCATAACAGTAAGAGAGAGAATAATCATACTTATAGATTTTACCTCCTATTTATAGAGTTTGCATGTGGGTATTGGATTATGAACCTTTTGTGCTTCTATCAGCAGCCCAAGCCTATGCTTAATGCTGTCGTATTAGGATTGATATCCTTGATGGATATCGTCCCTTAATTATATCAGATTTATATTTAGATTGCCCCTTGTTGGGTTTAGCAATAAATGAGCCTCATATATAAGTCCATAACAGTTGCCCCTCTGCCAGAGAGTCTGGGTGTCCAGGCTGCTGGGTGCATATAGCTTTAAGAATATTTTGAATTTCTACAAGTTTTATACCTGTCCAGGTTTCTTGAACATTATCCCAGTTATTGTAGTCTTTGTATATACCAGGGTAAAATACCAAATTCTCCAAACTTCCCTTTAAGAAGCATATGGGAATTTGAATTTACAAAAATCTAGGATTTTTATATTAGTTCCAAGGGTCCCATGGGGTAATATATCTGCCCCCTATCTCGGTAAATTGAACCTTCAACTCGCCAAGATATTATTCATGTTGTTCTAACCCAAGTTATAATTGAACTTGGATTGCTTTTATTTCCTGATGACGAGTTTCCCTCAAGTCCATTTTCTATCAACCCAGTTTAACTGCTCACTGCAAAGCTTACCGTTATTACGTGAGCAAATATTTCGCTTAGAACCCGGCTCTTTGCCTCTGTATAATTCCTTATATCACAATTATATATGAACCAGGATTATCTCTATTTGCCTGCAAAAATTATGCATCAAGGATAAGGGTATCATACTGTGAAAACAATAATGAAACCCTTACACGTGGTAAATATTAATATTAATAGCGTGTTGTAAGCAGCATACACCGTCTTCATATTTCGTGCATATGAAATGCACAAATCATTTCATCTGTTTAATCATTGCTTTTTGGGTTGAATTGACAATTATACCCTTGACCTTGGCCATTCGAAGTGCCAGCTGTTACTCTTACTATTCATATTTCCCCCTTTCTTTCCTTCACTTCATATTCATAATCGCAATTTTCTGAGAAGTTTCCTCTGTGCCCTTCCTTTCTGTTATTCTTCCGTAAGATAATTTCTCTCAAAGCACACTCCAAAACTCTTTTCATTTCAAGTCAGGTACTTCCATTCTCGCTGTGGATTCCTCTATTTCTTTTGGTCAGTTTGAATATCTGAATCTGTTTATGTTTTTTGAATCTCCATTTCTCTGGCTTTTTGAGTTTCTGAATGTTCTTGGATCTTCGAATCTTGTTGTTTTTCCCTCATATGATATTGTGTCTTATGAAGTTGTTGGTTTGCATTATCCTTGTATAATTTTTCTGGCATTTTTGAGTAACTATACATCACTTGTTTGAAGATTTTAAGCAAACTGCCCATATTTCTTTCATCTCCTTTACCAATGAGAGGGAAGAAAAATCCTTGAAATGTTATCCGTGATGAAGGCTAGGAAGAAGATGAAGCAGAGCTTCTCAAGAAAATTCCTCATGGTCTTCGATATTGGTTCTGGGGAAAGCCCAGAACTGAAGAGGAGAAACACAAAGCAATGCTTCGTGGATATCGTGGTGGAAGTAGTAGAGGTAGATCCGGGTTATCAAACCTCAGGATTCAAGAGAACCCTACTGGACAAGGTCGAGGTTCGAGTAGGAAGGGTAGAGGTCGTCCTTTTTCAAACACTCGTATCCTACAATACTTTCCTAGAACCTGGTTAAGCCTTTCTCATATAATATCCCATCCAAACTCGGATGTATCAAATTCTTCTCATGTTCCTCCAATATCTTCAAAGCCTAAACAAACTGGTCCTTGTTATTCTTGTGTCTTCTTAAGTTATAAACTTATAGAAAGAGGTTGTGACTCTTTAGCCGAGTCCACTTTGTCGAGTTGTCGCCATGGAGATGTTCTGGGATCTACCTCGGCTTCTGGTCTTGCAAATGATTTGATTTCAATCTCAGATAAATCTACAAGTTTATCAACTAGTGATTCTTCAACTAGTAGCTATTTTGATTCAGGTATGCCCATCCATTTCTTCTGATTATATTTCTCCTTGTTTTAAGTATCTATGTGGTCATCTCTGTCAGAGATTGTAGAGGAGTCTCGCTCTGCTGAGTCGGATTCTGAGTCTCCTCTTGCCGCCTTAATATCCTAGTATTCTTGTTATTCCAGTATTACATTTGAGATGAGTGTGGAGGATGTAACCGGGCTCAATGTCGGCAACCTAGAAAATCACGATGTAACACCCCGTGTATACCCGGTTTGTTAACATGTATTAAGCCACGCTTAATTAAAAATGCAGAATATCTTTTTCTTTTCAATTATGATGTCATTATCAATTACCAAGTTGATTACTTAATCACTTTCACAAAACATTGCCTGTATGTAAATTGCAAATAGACAGCTAACTGAATTACCTCAATACATAAATATATGTGAGTATCTAAGTCACGGAACTACAACACGTAGACCGGACATAATCCTGATACAATTATACAACTCGAATCTAAAAGCATAAAGTCAAGTCAATGTGGCATGGACAATCCCCATGCTCACCAAATAAGGCAACATAGCCAACAGAGTCTCCACACAATAATCCATAAGATGAAGCTGAACACATAATAGCAACAGACATAATCCAGCATCCAAGCATAATCAGCATAAGCAGATAAACATCAATCAACTAAGCTCCGGCCTCCTGCCGCCCGAGGTCTCAACCCCCGAGTTATCTGAACCTGAAAATGGTGCCCCAAACATGGGATGAGATCTTTAAATAGAAATCTCAGTAAGACAAGGGGTCCTCAAGGATTTCTCCACCCCAAGCTCACTTACATGTGCAATATAAGTTCTAAAAGCAGTTTAACAGTATAAGTTCCAAAACCAGTGCAATGCAGCAGATAATCATGTCATGTGTGTTATAACTAATCTACTGGCCAGAGAGATGCAGAAATACGTCTATTACCCATATAGTATGCGCCCATGCCGTACCTGCCCACAGGATCATATCCCATCTAGGCGAACACCACATACATATCATAAGGCATTTGCACTCAATAGCATTTCAATAAAACAATACATGAAAATACATCATGCATATAAACCATCCCCCCATGGGATATGGTGGAACCAACAATAGCTAAACTGAGGACACGAAAGCTTACCTTGCAAGCTAACTATCCAAGCCAAGAGTCCACACAAGCTCAAAGTCCATAAACAGCAAGATCACAATCTGTTTTAGACCAACAATCATATCAATATTTATACTCTACAAGCATAAGACATAAAGACAATGCCTTTCCTTTACGTTTCATGTCTTTAGGCTTCCCACAAAGCCATAAGCCCTAAATCACTTAGATTCTGACTTAGATTAATTATTACAGAAGTCCACATTGATCAAATATGGGTCCACAAACCCAAAATGTCATTCTGTATGAACAGTACCCTTACTGTCCTCGAAAACTCAAAATATCCGGATATATGTCGGGGCCATATCCAGATATCCATATCCGGATATCTCAAGACCCCATATCCGGATATCAATATCCGGATATCATATCTGGATATTTCACGACAGAATACAGTTTCTGCATTTTGCGAGATATCATTTCCAAGGTTAGGTTTTTAACCCATAACTAGGTCCAAGCATGCATCTTTAAACCCTTTTAGGTCAATTATCACGTTGGTTACTTATTTAACTCATTAACATGCCAAGACTCAACCTTTAAACAATAAAAACTCATGATCAAGGTTCAACAACTTACCCCAAAGGTTCAAAATAGAAGGGAACAGCTCTTGGGGCTCATAATGTAGCTCCCAAGGTTCTGACTTCAATATGCACGAAAATGATGATCAAAGGTGGGTTCTTTCTCACCAAAGACCACTCCTTGGAGCTCAAAATGCAAGAACCAAAACTCACACAACCCTCACCAAGAAGTCAGCACCAAGACTTCACCAAGACAGTGGCCACAACCCAGAAACAAGGTCAACAACTCATCCCCAATGATAACCCCCATTCACACTAAGTGTTTAGGAGAAGATTTCATAAAGAATGGTGGCTCCTTGGTCTCAAAATGGAGAAAAGAAGACCATGAAACAGTGGAGGCTGGTCAGCTGAAGGGTTTGCCACGTAGAAGGCACAAAACAATGACCTAGGATCATGTGCCACTCCTATATATAGCCTCATTAATTTTTAATCACACGGTATTAACGCTAATAGCTACGCTTATCATTTTAATCCCAAACTTAGGATTCTGAACCTACTCATTTTTCTAAGATTTGTCATATTTTTATTTTATTTTTCGCAGCACCTTTTCGGTACGCGCTTTTTCATAGCCAGTATCAGTTCTGGCACCAGTTCTCATTATTTTGACTTGAAACTTGTTATGCCAATCCTATATATTTCTCTACTGACATATACATATTTTTCGTAATTTTTTGGGATACTTCATCGGTACGCTTTTATACCGTAGAGCAGAACCGGTATCTGCACTCTTCGTCAGAAAAGCGACTTTCCGCATTCTTAATCACTTATAATTATTTAAGCCTTCTCATAATTATTAGGGTCAATTATGAAATTATTTCCTAATTCTCATATTTATTTAATTAATTTCCTAAATTAACGGTGCGGGTTCTTACACACGACATCGTTCCTCCCAACGAAAATGAGCCGGTTTGCTGAGGGAGGAATTCAGATGAACCTTCTTTTTTCTTCTTTTACCGAGATCTTGTCATAAAACTTGGTATTCAATTTCCTTTAACCGAATTTCAAATTTGTGTCCTTAACCATCTCTATATAGCTCCCACTCAGCTCCACCCTAATGGTTGGGGCTTTGTTAAAGCATTTGAGTGCTTTTGCGCTTATCTAACTTTGCCTTGCACAATTTCTGTTTTCTTTTTCTATTTCCAAGTCATTACCTCTCGTACTGGCCGTGAGCCCCCAGAAAGAAAAAGTTGGGTTAATATCTGGGGTCATCCTTCACGTAAACTTTTCCACGTATACTCTGAGTCTTTCAAGAACTTCAAAGATAAATTCTTTAAAGTTACTGCCCAACCCTGGAAAGAACCCTAGTTCCTTCACTCCTCTGAGGCAGAGGGAATATTTCCCTTATATTGGTCTCCTGACCATTACAATTTTGCTCCTTCCAATTACCATTTTAAGGAAAATGAGTTATCCGACTTTGAGGTGAATGCGATCATTTCCATGACGACATATGTTGAAGCGCATGGTTATGCTAGCTTCGCATCATTCATTTTCAAATTTTAGGAGGAGTTAGATTTGGAAATGAGTATGATTTCTCCACTATTTGCTTATTTGATATTTGTAGTATAATATTCCATCTTAACATAGTTCCATTATTTTTTATTTGCAGTTCCAGATATGGAAGGACAGCCAGATGAACAATCGAGTTTCTTGGGCCGAGGCAAAAAGACCGCTGTTGGACGTTTAGCAAGTGCACTAGTCGTACAAGTAATAAAATGATGAGTAAAGATCATTCCCACGAGGAATTGTGTTCAAGCACCAATAAACCAAAGAAAACTAATTTGAATCAGATAAGAATTTGTAAAAGTCATGAATAATTTGTCACCATAAAATTGATTGTAAGTAATTTGACACAAAATAAATATGGATTAATGATTAATAAAACAACAAGTAGTCAGAAAACAACTTTCCTCCATAATAACTCATGTAAAAACTGATCATATGATGAATTCTTTTCCATGTGATGTTAATCAACCTTTTACTTATCATCAAGATGTAATCCCTTACTACCCTGATAAATACATTAATCAGAAACCCCAATCCCTTGGTGATCTCTTTCTTAATACATGCATGACATACTAAAGTCTTAAGATTACATCAGAACTCTAGCATCAATCCCTTGAGTACTAGAATTCTGATGTTGAGATTATCAGATACAGAAGTCATATAAACATCCCTGTTCTACACTACTTCCTTGATAGAATTAATTAAATCAGAAAATCTCAAATCAACACATGAAAAATACTTCATCATATTAATCAGATCAACATAATATTATCATGGAGTTCTATTGCATTCAGACTACAAAGACTCTACTCAGACATGACTAAGGAATATATAAGAGAAGAAGAATCAAACTTCATTTCCATGTTGAAAGTCTTCAATCTCCAAACTATTACAAGAGAATTTAGAGAGAAGTCAGACTAAAGTTTAAGAGAGAGAGAATATATCAGATCTCTTCAGATCCAGATCCCTTCTAAATGTGAAGGCTTTGCCTTTTATAGTGTTACAATTAAAAACAGAAAACTGATGTGGGCGCTAAAACGTCCATAAGTTCCCGTTTTAGCATCCATGCTTTACGTATGCTCAACTGCTTTTAACTGACTCCAACGCTAAAACGTTAAGGAATGACCGTTTTAGCGTCCAAACTTGGTGAATGCTCAACTGACTTTAACGGAATCCAACGCTAAAACCTTTGATTTGGACGTTTTAACGGTGGAGACCAGAGTCCTTTTTCCACTTCAGGGCGCTAAAACGCTTATTGCAGAACGTTTTAGCGCCCAAGACCAGCAATTTTCCATCTTCTAAGTGCAGCAGCGCGCTAAAACGCTATATGTGGGCGTTTTAGCACTCATCACCAGCAAGTTTTGGCCTCTTCCTGTAGCAGGGCGCTAAAACGCTCTGTATGGACGTTTTAGCGTTCAACACTTAGGCAATTTTTCTCCTCTTGAGCTCCAGAATCTTCTTCCTTCTCCAGTTGCCTTTCAAGCTTGCTTTTCCTACAAGAATCATACAAATTTTCAATAAAGCTCTTGAACTTGTAATTGAGGAAATCTTAGGACATTAACCTTGTTTTTCATCATTTAATCACACAATTTGATCCTAATTCCTACTAAAAACCATGATGAACTAAGGGTTCATCACAATTCCCAGATTTGAATATTGTTGTCCTCTGCAATAACTTTAAAGACAGAGAAAGACTTGAGATTCTTTACATATGAGGTTGGATTGAAATATGACAGATCAACTTTCCAAGATACAATCTAACAACCCAGCAATCTATCTTTTACTATGACTTGCTTAACCTTATCACATGACTTTCAACAGATCAGTAAGATGAAATACAGAGACCTTCAACACAAAACACCCCCTCACTTGGAACTTCTCAAAAATTGTGAGAATAAACTCTCTTGCACTCTAGTGTCTAAGGGTGTACTCATCACTCAATCTCCACTGCACTCAAACTACTATAAGCTTTCCCATCTTCTCACTTTCTATAGTGACAGTGATTCATAAGCAGAACAAAAGAGGCTTTGGTGGTATGACTTGACTAGGGATAGGATTCTGTATAGGAGAAGGAAAATGGCTTGGCACGTAGTTGGCTAAAAGTAGGATTTGATGTTGCAGAAGGTTAGATAGATGAATCAGATTCAGATAAGAGGAGGATCACTATTGAATTTATCTATGTACTCCATAATCCTTCTCATTCTCTTATTCCTTTTCATTTACTCTTTTCACCACCTTTTCTACAACTTTTCTTTTTCTTGAACTTCCTTCCTCCTTTTCTTCCAACTTTCAACACTTTGTGTTGTTTTGATTTCCCTTTTTCCTCATTTCCTTTTTCTTTTCCTTTTCCAAACCAAGCACTTTGTGCCTTTACTTCCTTTTTCCTTTTCATTCTTCTTTTTCTCCAAATTTCCAACACTTAACACTTAATATTTTTATTCATTGCAGAAACACCTTTCTCAAGAGCTTTCATCCTTTACCCCTTATCTGAACACATAATCTGAAAACTTAGGATCTGGAATAAGTGTAGGGCTCTTAGTTTTATCACAACAAGTTTAGGTTTAAGGCTTCCTTGCAATAGGAAAATTTGGTTCAAAAGAAAAATGCCTCAATAAACTCTACTTTACAAACCATGAACTATTTCAAGTTAGAAACAGGGCAAGTTCTAGAGTTACTCATACAGTGAAGTGCTCTCTGAACAAAAAATTTTCTGTATAGGCTCTATGTCTCACAGTTCAGAGTGCATGCTTGAATTCCTCTATATACATCAAACTGATCTCTCTACTCCTCACATAACATGAGTCATGCAAACATATCATTAAGCACACATGCAAGGATTTCAAATTGCATCAAGACTTTTTGATCAATCATGTAAAACTCTGATCATCCTATCTTCATAAAATTCACATCATCTCAACTCTAAATCCAACTTTTGTACATATACAACACTACCTAAACTACCTAAAACTACATTCACAAGAATTTAAAAGAAAGGATTGAGATGTTTCCCTGTTTGTGGCTCATCAACTGTGTGTCATCATCAACTGTGTGATATCACCATGGAATTTTGCAATCATGTCATTCATTCACACCCCATTCCCAGATTTAAACGTTGCTGTCCCTAGCAACTAATTTAAATCTAAAAAGCAGTTGACAAGTTCTGAAACACATTCACATATCAACAAATAGCATCAGTACTATTTCAAAAGTGCATCATCCAAACAGAGAATCTCAATGTACTAACAAATGTACAATATTAAAAATAATACCAAAAGTAACTAAAAGTATCCAAAATAAAACCATAAAAACAGAAAATGTGTAAAAACAAAATGAGGAGTTTAGTCAGTAGACTTCTCATCATCGGTAAACATCAACTCTGAGCCTGGATCAGCAGTAGGCAAGGGGTTGTACTCAGGATCAATACCCCTGTCCTCATCCATGGCACCAGTATCAACAGCAGCAGCAGTGGTCTCTGTGGTAGTGGCATCAACAACAGGCTGTCTCTCTGAAGTGTGTGCAGCATGGGAAGATGTAGCACCATCAGCAGGCGCAGCTCCATCCACATGATCAGCATAGTGAGTCCGGGCAATTTCTTCAAAGGCTTCCTCCTCATCAGAATGAGGGTAAACAGCAGGCTGGTAATCAATAACATCTAAACCCTGAGCCTCAGATATAGATTTCATCATCGTCACCATATATGTCTGAAATGAGTGCTGGCTGGACTGCATAAACCGGAGACGTCGCGCAAATGTCTCATACGGAAGTCAGTATTCACCGTCCATTGCTCCCCTGACCGTAGCCTTTCTTCTAACTCATCATCACTCTCAGCTGTTGACTTCCTACCAGGGGTCAATCCTGTGGCCTCCCCTCCTCCTATCTTCAATTGCTTTGTTATCATTGCGGCATCAATTGTAGGGTGCAATTTAGTTGGTGCCCCATTATCAGTAACATCTACACCAGCTTTCTGACAAAGCAGCTGAATCAAGGAACAGTGACCCAAAGCAGCAGAGTCACTGTCAGAGTGAGCCATATCATAAATGCTGTCCTGAAGAAGAATAGGAAGTTCCACCTTCGCCTTGGTCATGATAGTGTGAATCAGGACAGCTCTCTTCAGGATGACCTCTTCCTGGTTGGAAGAGGGCATGACATTTGAGATTACAAAGTGAAACCAGACTCTAGCCTCACCATTTAAATGCCTCAACCAAAGCAACTTAGGAGCAACCTTATCCTTGGTTAACTCCCAAGTTTCACCAGGTTTGGCTATAGTCTGCAAAATAGGCTCAGCTGCCCCCATCTTGGTCCAGGTTTCAAAGTCTGGGTCACTTCTCCTTGGTGGAATTTCAATTTTCTGCCAGTTCTTCCTGAACTCACAACTGGCATTATTGATATAGTCACAGAATCGTATCTTCAGTAGCTTTTGGATGGTGTGAGCATCGTACTTCACTTTCTTTCCCCTCACCCAGCTAGTGAAGGTCCTCTTGCCTCCTTGATCTCCATTAAACGCATTAGCAAAGAATTCCCTTGCTATGTTAGGGCTGCTATCACCCAATATTTTTCCAAAAGTTGCCCAATCCCTGGTCTTCAGCTGAGACTGAAACTGAGGATATTCATCCTTTTCCAGAACGAATTTTCTTTCTCTCACAAATGGCCTCTTGGAAGTCTTGTCAGTATAACGTTTTTCATGTTCCTCACTCTTCCAAAAGTGAGCATCAAATTGTGGGGTAGGCTCAGCCTCAATATCTCCTCCTTGATTCACTCGGGCTCGCTTCTTATATCTCTTCTTCCCCTGTGTAGAGGGAGCTGGTTGAGAAGAAGAAGACATTGTGCCTACACAAACAAGAGAAAATCAGTCCAAATGTCAAACAATTATATATCATGAATCCAATTCCACAATTCCCAGATTTAGGACTCTTATAGTGGGGAATTTGGATTAAAACATGTATGAATTACAACCCACAATGCCCTAATGTAGACCCTCAATTTTGTATGAAACAGAGCCTGGGCGCTAAAACAGTCA